>NC_133344.1:8020265-8045265 GCF_030506205.2 Paramisgurnus dabryanus | reverse complement strand
AGGATGAAGGAAAGAAAGAAAGAGTGACAGGATGATATAGCAAGTGTGAGGATGTAAGAAAGCGAGAAAAAGTGAAGGAAAAAAATGAAGGAGGGGGAAGAAAGAAAGAAAGAGAAATAGGAAAGAAAAAAAAGAAAGGAGGTAGAAAGGAAGAAAGAAAAATTTAAGGGAAGATATAGTGAGTGTGGGAATGTAAGAAAGAAAGAAAAAGTGAAGGGAAAAAATAAAGGAGGAAAAAACAGAAAGAAAGAAAGAAAGAAAGAGTGACAGGAAGATATAGCACATGTGAGAATGTAAAAAAAGCAAGAAAAAGTGAAGGGAAAAAATAAAGGAGGAAGAAAGAAAGAAAGAAAAAGTAAACAGAAAAAACAGAAGGAAGATGGATGGATGGAAGAAAGAAAGAAAAAGTAAAGGGAAAAAGAAGGGAAAAGAAAGAAAAAGTGAAGAAAAAACCCGAGGAAGGAAGGAAGGAAGAAAGAGTTAAGGGGAAAAGAAGGACAAAGAATAAAAGAAAAAGTAAAGAGAAAAAACAGGAGGAGAGAAAGAAAGGAAGGAAGAAAGAAAGAAAGAAAGAAAGAAAGGGTGACAGGAAGATATAGGATGTATGATGATGTAAGAAAGCGAGAAATGGTGAAGGAAAAATAAAGGAGGAAGAAGAAAGAAGGAAAGAAAAAAGACAGAAAGAAAGAGAAAAAGGAAAGAAAAAAGAAAGGAGGTAGAAAAAAAAGAAAAATTTAAGGGAAGATATAGTGAGTGTGGGAATGTAAGAAAGAAAGAGTGACGGGAAGATATAGCACGTAAGAAATGTAATGTAAACGTAATGTAAGAAAGCAAGAAAATGTGAAGGGAAAAAATAAAGGAGCAAGAAAGACAGAAAGAAAAAAGACAGACAGAAAGAAAGAATGAAATAGTAAAGGAAAGAAATAAAGAAAGGAGGAAAAAAGAAAGAAAGAATGAAAAAGTGAAGGGAAGATATGGCGAGTGTGAGAATGTAAGTAAGAAAGAAAGAAAAATTAAGGGAAAAAAGAAAGGAGGAGGAAGAAAGAAAGGAGAAACGAAACAGTAAATATAAAGAATTAAAAAGTGAAGGGAGAAAAGAAAGAAAGTGAGGCGAAGAAATATAAAGAGGAAGAAAGAAAGAGAGAAAGAAATAAAGAAGAGAATGAGGTAGAAGGAAGGAAGAAAGAGAGAGGGAGAGGAAGAATCGTACAAACAAAAAGAGAAGTTTGAATAAATTACCGTAATTAATGCAGTAAATTTGTGTAAGTTTTAGTTTTGTGTTTGTTTGCTGTCACACTTTTATAAAAGCATTAAATCCTTTGAATAATGCAGAAACAAGATTAAGAGAAGTTTATTAGGCAGAAGAGGGAAATAAATGAGAGAGTACATTTCTCTCTCTTTCTGACTAACAATAATACCGTAAACATCTCTGTAACTGACTGCTTAGAACGGCCTGTAGTTTTATTCTCATACCACACACACATACTGTGACTCTGAGTGTGTGTGCGTGAGATCACCTGGAAAGTTGACTGTAGCGTGTACAGGTGCGCTGGTCGCCACAGCAGCGTGAACCAAATGTGGATACTTCAGACGAAACCAGGCAGCAAGGGACCCTGGGTAAGAACCCCCAAACGCAACCCACTTGCTGTTAGTGAGACCTCGCGAGGCTGCGGTGACCGTGCGAAAGTGAGCGAGATCTGCCAGTGCCTGACGACTGCTGAGAAAACGTAGATTCGCCGTGCTCAGATCCCTGATAACACACAGGAAAACAATTAATAATCAATCATTAATCACAAAAACTTTACAATTCCAGAACTTTGAATTTGGTCATTTATGGATTATAGGTGGAATCAATCAAATCAAGGTCTTTATTTAAGAGCTTTAAGCCTAGGGGGTGGTGTCATAGATTTAAATGTTAAGAAATGATAATATGCGCTTCAAGTCATTTTTGATAAAAGTATCTGCCAAATGCATAAATGTAAACGTATTGTTTCATTTGAACAGGTGCTCCTGGGTTCCATATGAGTTAAAATGACAGATTCCAAAAGGATAGCTCACCCAAAAATAAATAAAAATCTTGCACCTTCATGTCCAAAGTAACCAGTAGGCTTCTAACTATATAGAGATGACGTGCTTTTAGCGCCATCTAGCGTTGATAACACAAAATGATCCTTGTATACTTACTCTGTCGGGTGACTTTTCCCATAAAAGCGATGCTCCAGTAGGAAACACAACGCGCCCAGTTTCTGCGCGTACAGCAGCCAGCTACCGTACTGCATCCAAGCGGGGTTTGCCGGACCTTCACCTCCGATCATTAGAAACACTGGACCACCGGGTTTATAGAAACTCTCATTGATAAAATATCTCTAAAGGGTAAAAAGGGCAACAAGTTGCATAAACTTGTGAACTTGTACAGGATTATTATTATTTTTATTTGGACATGGTTTTACTTGTTGGAATACGCATCACTAACAAAATTAAGTAAACATTATTTACACGTGTTATTTACACTAAGTAATAAAAACCGACAAGTCCAAGTTCAACTTTTATGTTTTATTTTGACAACTGATGAGTTGCTGTAACTTATAAAATAAAGTTGAAACTTAATTTTAACTTAATTTTATTATAAATTAAGCGCAAAATTTAGTGTAGTTCAATAAGTGGAGCATTGCGCATGCGCTGCAAATGTTGTGGGTTCGAAACCAAAAGGAAAATCCACATAGATAGATAGATATAGAATGTAGGTCGTTTGATTATAAAAGTCTGCCAAATGTAAATGTAATGTACTGTAAATGTAATTGCATGATTACATTACTGAACCGTATGCACAGTTTTATTTACTAACAATAAGTACCATAAAATACTATGGTTTTGTCGTGTTTTGGATTTAATAGTGTGTAGTATGAATGAAGTAAGTAATACATGCACTACAATATGACCCTCATATATTTTTAAAGACATTTGCATACAATGTAAAAGCTATTGCACGTGCATTTCCCAAACAATAGCATGATATTGACATCTGTAATAGTTATCGATGCAATCACAGTAGGGTGTTTTTTTTTTGTAAAGTACCTGTTTCCAGACTCGAGTGTCTGCTCCATTGAAGTGATCCAGTCTCTGGATGAACCATTGATCCTCCACTTTAGATTCAGAAACATGCGCGTTACTCCCGTATCTGTACGATCTTCTGGACAAAGCAGTGCATGAAAAACACAACAAAACAAATGTAATTATGAGAATAGCGGGGTATTTCTGAAACCTGTTACATCCCAAAGCCATTTTGAACGAGAAGTGATACTGTGTCATGTGATCATGTGTTCATAATCATGTGATTTACTCATATAAACCCACTTGCGAATTCTACTAAGGTGAATTTATAACTTATGAATATTAAATACATCGCGGTTGCGATTCCTGGTTGACGTCCAATGAAAATGGCACGCTTATGAATATTACATTTTAAAGTGTTCTTTGCGTTTTTATCTACCAATGGCGAATGTTTCTCTTATAAATATTAAGAACTGAGCCTTCGCCATAGTAATCACCATACATAGTAATTACAACACCTACATATTTCATAATAAAAGCCACAGAACAAGATTACAAATAACGGTTTACTACCGTAAATATCGTAGTAAGTGACAGTTATGCACAATGCCGCCATACTGTCCTGCAATGAAAAAACGTTTACATGCTCGTAATTTAGTTTCGTTTCTCTTAATCGACAGCAATACGTTTGAAAAAAGAGCCTTGTTTTAAAAAGTTGATTTTTACTGCAGATTTACTCACCAAGAATTAATAAAATGTGGCATTTTTATTTTTTAAATTTTTTAAGACAGGCAACAACACTGTAAGACACAACCATAAGGTAGATGCCAAGGTGCAAAAACTGAGGCAACTATAAAACAAGAACACCGTAAGTAAAAAAAAATTATTTTAATCACACTGGCTGTGCAAATCATTTTAACTTACTATTTAATATTTTTACCCGCAATTTTAGCGTGTTTTTTAGTTATAGCAACTCTTTAAAGCAATCTGAAATTGTTTAACTTTAATCTGATAAGGGGGTTAAAGTGTTGTCAAAATGTAAAATAGACGATTTAGACAATTTAATTAAAATAAAATATTTAAGACAGTGAGTATACACTAAAATAATCAATATTTTGACATACATTTTAAGTATTTTATTAAATCTCTAAAACAATTTCACAGTCATAGAAATAGATTTAAACAGGCTTTAATTTTTTTTAATTTTAATTTTTTCCTGACTTCTTTATTATTATTTTAAAGTTGCTTAAAGAATTGGGGCTGTCAAAAGATAAATCACGATTAATCGCATACAATATAAAAGTTTGTGTTTACATAATACATATGTGTGTTTATTGTGTGTAACTATTATGTATATATAAACACGCACATACATTTATTTATGAATATATTTTTAAATTGATTTATAAAATCAAATATATCAATATCAATATATATATATATATATATATATATATATATATATATATATATATATATATATATATAAATGTAAATAAATGTTTCTTAAATACATACATGCATGTGTGTGTATTTATATATAACAAATAATTACAAACAGTGCACACACATATATTATGCAAAAACAAACTTTTATTTTGTAAGTGATTAATTGTGATTAATCTTTTGACAGCCTTATAAAGAATACAAAGATGAAGAATAACAATCCAACAAACAGAAATAAATAAGAAAAAAGCTAAGGGATCAATGATAGCCAAATTATACACAACTTTGAATCAGATACTAATATACTAAATAATAATACAAAATTATATAAAAACACCAAAAAAATGAGCAAACATTTAAAGTTTTAATGGCCTTTTTATTACCAGAGGGGGATAATAAATGAATTTTAATTTAAACATCTTGAAAATGGGAAAAATGGGAGCTTGTGACTTCTTTTCTGAGGAGGCACAAATGCAAAACTCGTCAAACATCTTCATGTGTGTGGCTTGTCATATCAAATAACTCTTTTAATTATTTTAAAGGCATTTATTTTGATTGACGCGATGCACATAGGTTACCATGACACACCAAATAAATATTTTGACATGACGAGCAACAAACGACACACTGAATACATATTTTGCCGGCCGCCACGGCATATGTTAATATGCTATTTACCAAACAGTACATTTAATTTGCAGAGTTTATAAATATTTCTATAATTTATACCAGGGGTGGGGAACCCTGGTCCTGGAGGGCCACTGTCCTGCAGAGTTTAGTTCCAACCCTAATTAAACACACCTGAAAATCGAATTCAAGTCTTCAGGATTACTTGGAAATTAAATTCAGGTGTGTTTGGTTAGGGTTGGGACTAAACTCTGCAGGACAGTGGCCCTCCAGGACCCAGGGTTCCCCACTCCTGATTTATACTCTTGCAAGCACTTGTTCTAAGGATGAAATAACCCGGCTGAAAACTAAACAGCTGGTTGTGGTCCTAAGTGCTTTATGTAGAGCTGAATTTATATACTCGCAGAGAAATGTACAAAAGTTCTTACTGGGACGGTACCTTTTAAAAAGGTTCTTATATACACAATATTTTTGTACAGATATACATTTGAGGTACCAATATGCACCTTTTAGGTACAAAAAATACTTTTTTTATTCTGAGAGTGTATCAATGTGTCATCTGTTTTATAATCCTGTATGGACCCTCTGATATAATTAAATGCAAGACTGGACAAGTAATTTTTTAAAAAAAAAGTGCAAATGTGTTCAATGGTGTGTTTACATCTGACATGATGATATCACTTGACATTTCTAATTTCTGTTTTTCATTCCTTTCTTTATAGCTCATGGACTCAAAACCTGCTCTTTAAAAATCCTATGAAACATGGGTGTAATGAAAACAAATTATGTTTAACAGAAGCATGAATAAAAGACAAGAAACTCGTGTCAATACCTACACTTGTTTTTATTAAAACCAGTTTTGTAATTCACCACATAAAAAAAATCACCGAAGCACTCCTCAGATTCTCCACAATCCATCGTCACGCCTTTAATTTCCAAGAAACATCTGAATAGACAACTAATGCAGAGTTCAGGAACAAACGGCTGCTTCTGTTGCACTACGTAAACCTCACACATCTCCAGGCTATCTATAAAAAGCTCTGTTGTGGATTTTCTCGTATTTCTAACCTGTATTGCTTTGTTGATTTACTTCTCATTTGAAAGTCGCTTTGCATAGGTTCTGGTACATTTAAACAGGCAAATGTTACCTGAGATCTTCTCACATCAGTGGTTTTGTTAGAAAAAGTACGGTCTGTGTTTACCTATGTTAAACAATGTCCTGAAAGACATCGGACACACCTGACATTTCCAGTAGTTTCTAATCTGTCAGAGGTGTGATGTATCTGCAATTTGAAAAACAAAATAAACATTTCATCGTGACATCACTGTAAAAAAAATCTTTGTTTCACTTTTACAATTAATTTCTTTTTTGATTAGTAAGGTTTCTATACATTTTAAGAATTATGTTGAATCAGCTTAAATAGCACCTATTTTATTAATAAAAACAACATTATTTTGTGTATTTTGTATAATACAATGTGTTTGTGTGGTTTATGGTTAAAAAACACATTATTTTCCAAATTTTTTTGTTCTAACCGGTTCAGGAACGTCAATTTTAGGGTTGTACCAAAAACTAGAAATGTTAAAATAGTGTTTTTGTTCAGAACGGACCAATTGGGAAAAAAATCTGGTTCATGATTGAAAGTAACCAAGGGGACTATTTTTGGGCAGTGTGTAATATGCACTGTAAAATCTGCAGCAATGTGACGGCAATGTTACTGCAGCAATGTTACGGCAGCAAAGTTGTTGATTATTACGCCAGAATTAGAGTATAGTTCTAACCATATCTGCCTAGAAAATCGCAACTTTTAATTTTCCATCGGTCTAAGTACACGATGTAACTACAGAAGAATCAAGTTTCTAATAGGAAAAATATCAAAACTCTTTGGTTATTTTTGAGCGCGATGCTAATGGTCTAATCAGATTCAATGGATTAAGCTAAGCTATGCTAAAAGTAGTAGCGCCAGACCCGGAGATCGGCTGAATGGATTTCAAAACTATTAAAAAAAAGTTCAACTCTAGGGGAGATGGAAAATTAGCATATTTTCAAAACAAATGGGGTGTCCCTTTAACATGAAGTACTATATATAAAGGAAATGTAAAATTGTGAATTGGAGGATAGCTGCTCTTTAAATTATTTCAACTTATTTTTTATCATTTATAGCAACTCCTTTCTAGTCAAGATAGTTGAAATGAATTGTAAATTGTACGTTGATTAAAGTGCAACAAGGAATTTTACAGTTCCGTCATGCAAGATACAGTTATTTGTCTTATGGTTTTGGTGAAATGAATCTGATCACATTCTTCCTCTCTTAATCAATTTTTCCTGCTGATCAAGTTTTCTCATCACAATAGATAACAATACAATAATGTGACCTTTATTCACAGAAGTCTCTGTTGTGCGTGCGTTTGTCTACAGGTGTGTACAGGGGGGGGCGGGGCTACCTGCAGGCAAGTGACACGCGAATACAAGGAAGACCCGCACGCACAATATCTCCCACCTTCCTGAACAGAAGACTTACGACTTGCACCGTTGACTTTAGAAAGAACTGAAATCGCGTATTTTTGCGTGGAAATACAGCCCGTCTCCATTTAAAGTCGCGCGCAATGAAACAGTTTCAGAGGCACGAGTTTAGATACGACACTGAATCGATAGTGACTCGGGGAGAGTCGAGGTATGAATCGCGGCTTCATGTCTGGGAGCATATAAACAGCTCGACCACCTTGAAATCCACCGGCGCCCCACTACCGGATGGACTTTACCTGGACCCTGCTTTTGATTATAACAACCTGCAGATATACCCTGATGTGGTTTGGAAACGACCCAAGGTGAGTCCTGCTGATGATGTTATTGATGTGATTCTTGAAATCATTGTTGTTGTGACTTGTTTTAAGAAAACATGCAACACTTTACAATAACGTTGTATTTGTTAACAATTAGTTAATACATGTTACAAATGTTTACTAATACGTAAAGATTTGAATAAAACTGTGTGAATGAAGACAAATGTCAAACAAAGTAAATATATAATAAAGTGTCAAGACATCTGTGTGAATCTGACTTTATAAAGAATCACCTTTATAAAGAAAGCACCTAAAAGTGAAGTTTTAACATTGTTTACAGATATTATTACTTTATTATCACACATTTATAAGGTGTTTACAGTATTACAACTACTACAATAAAATAACAAATAATGCTTCCTTATGTATCCAATAAACATAATAATGTAAAAATTTAAATGATTTAACTTTCATTGCTGTAAGTTTATATATGAACAGATGCACATACCACAGAAATCGCCCAGGCTTGTGTCTGCACAAACTGCCTCGAGGAATAAATGCTTTAAACATGTTAAATGTGCTGCTGTATGTTTAGTGAAGCTGTCCGTCTTCATTCAGATTTAAATACAGGTTGTGCATTGGTTTTTGTAGCACATTAGGTTCACATCTGTTACATTTTGACTATCAGATTCTTATCAAGGTTCCCAAGGGTCCTTGAAAGTTTGTGAATCTGGGGGGAAATATTCAAGGCCCTGGGAAGTTTTAAAAAATATACATACATAGATACAGGTCAATGAAAGTGCTTGAATCAATTTTATGCAAGAAGTTTTCTGGGGGAAAAAAATCCATATTATTCCCTGTGTAGTGTAGGATAATATCATAAAAATTTCTAGACTTTTTAAGCACACGTGCTTAACTGTTCACTTTAAATGCTTATATCTTCTGTATGCGAATGTTGATTCAAACCAAAATGCCAAATTGTGTTTGACACATGAAAACGTCTCGGGTTACGTATGTAACTGTTGTTCCCTGAGAAGGGAAGGAGACGCTGCGTCTCCCTTGCCATACTTCCTGCGTCCCTCTAACTTCGCCTTTGGCAATATTTCAGATAGCGATATACTTCCTAACTCCCACGTCACCCTCTCTTTGTCGTTAACCCTCACCATTGGTTGAATTTGATACACACATTCAGACGCACTTACCCTTGGAGGCGTCCCCAAAGTGTCACCGCAGTGACGCAGCGCGAGTTCCCTCACAGGGGAACTGTAACAATGTATCTTAAAAGGTAACACAAATGTAACCTGTCTCTCACTTGAAATGTGTCCCCACATTTAGTCCTTGAATTTGAAGTTAACTAAGGTGTGGGAACCCTGTCTTATGTTGCTGTGCAGATCTTTGCATAGCTCTTAGTTCCCAACAATTGGGTTTGTTTGTCCATATTTTACCCAAACATGGGTTAACACAATCCACTATTTTTAAACTGAAGAGCATTAAAAGCGTGTCTGGATGTGTAACTCTTGATTTGTCACTAATGACACCAAACATTTAATTTCAGAAGTGCTACCGCAGATTGGATGTTTTTTTTTTGTGACACTTTTGGTGCATGTCTGTGATATGTCTGCCCTCCTTCACCCAAAGCCAAGACAAAATGCTCACATTCTTTTATTTTAAAGTGATTTTTTCTCTTTGTCTCGTATGCAGGAAATCTGCCCGTCTCCTCAGTTCATCGTGGATGGAGCCACGCGTCTTGACATCTGCCAGGGAGCACTGAGTGAGATTTTAATGCTAAACAATTTATCAAATAAGATTTCACATTTAGGACAGCAGTGATTCTCTTGGTGGCCCCCAAAAATAAAAAAAATTGGTACAATTTTGGTACTGCATTGAAGCAATTATTTAGGCTCTTTTGGTACACTTTCTTTTGCTCAAAGCATTATATGGCTGAAGTATTATTCGTAAAGCAGAGAGCAATTTTAGAAACATATACAAACTATATTGTGTGGACAATCCATCATTCATGTACATTTTATTTTTTTTACACAGATGACTGTTGGTTCTTGTCCACGGTGGCGTCCCTCTCTCTGTATCCGAATCTAATGGAGCAGGTTGTCCCGCCAAACCAAAGCTTTCAGCAGGGATACAACGGCAGCTTCTACTTTCGGGTTCGTACACGGTGTTACTGAGCAGTGCGAAGGTGTTATAAAAGTTCAAATAGGGTAACGGTGTGTTTCTGTCCGCAGTTTTGGCAGTATGGCGAGTGGTGTAAGGTGCAAGTGGACGACCATTTGCCCACACGTAACGGTCAACTGATGTATTTGCAATCCTCAAACAAAGAGGAGTTCTGGAGCTCATTATTGGAAAAGGCTTATGCCAAGTAAGAAACATAGTTTTTACACTTTTAAAGCACACTCCATGTTTTTTTGAAAATATGCTCATTTTCCAGCTCCCCTAGAGTTAAACATTTGATTTTTACTATTTTGGAATACATTCAGCTGATCTCCGAGTCTGGCGCTAGCACTTTTAGCATAGCTTAGCACAATCCATTGAATCTGATTAGACCATTAGCATCACGCCAAAAAATAACCAAAAAGTTTAGATATTTTTCCTATTTAAAACCTTTCTGGTGTAATAATCAAGAAGTTTGCTGCTGTAAGTAACATGGCTGCAGGATGCGCAATGATATTACGCAGCAGACGAAAATAGTCCCCTTAGTATCTTTCAATGGCAGGGGACTATATTTGGTCAGTGCGTAATATCATTGCGCCTACTGCACCCATGTTACGGCAGCAAAGTCCTTGATTATTACACCAGAATGAGAGTAAAGTTCCTAGACATATCTGCCTAGAAAATCACAACTTTTAATTTTCTGTCGGTCTTAGTAAACGATGTAACTACAGAAGAGTCAAGTTTTAAATAGGAAAAATATTGAAACTCTTTGGTTATTTTTAGCTCGACGCTAATGGACTAATCAGATTCAATGGATTATGCTATGCTAAAAGTGCTAGCGCCAGACCCGGAGATCAGCTGAATGGATTCCAAAAGCTGGAAAATAAGCATATTTCCCTTTAAAATGTGCAGTGTGTCATTAACATAATTATAAAAATATGAAGATGAAAATATAAATACATTGCAAGAAAGTTTCCCCATCTGCTAGTGCTGGTAAACCACCATTTGTTAAGACATTGTTGACATTTTGGTTGTTGGAGATGCCTAAACTATTTTTGGTTGTTGGAGATGCCTACATTTTTTTATTCGGTCTTAGCAATAGCAAGGTCATGGGACTAAATCCCAGGGACTACACATTGAAAATTATAAAAATTTTATACCTTGAATTTGCTTTAAAGGGCCCATATTATGCAAAATCCACTTTTACAAGGTGTTTTGGAAATGTGTGTTGGCAGTGTCCCATACAATGAAAAAATCCACCCACTCCTTTTTTAATCCCATTAAACCAAAGCAGTCTCACGCTGTTTTGATTCTGTTGTTAATGTGATGTCACATTGATAAAGCTATGCCCAAAGCCACTGACTGACTGGTTAATTTTACCCAAAAGCTTTTCTAAATGTGTTTATTAGTACATTTTAGCACTAATGAGGCTAAAGATACTACTGTCTCAGACTGTATTTACAGGAACCAGATCTATTTGAACCAAAAGTACTCACTGCCTGTTGTTAAAGGAATAGTCAATTTTCTTAAAAAAAAAAAAATCCAGATAATTTACTCACCACCATGTCATCCAAAATGTTGATGTCTTCCTTTGTTCAGTCGAGAAGAAATTATGTTTTTTGAGGAATTTTTTCTCATTTTAATGGACTTTAATAGAGCCCAACATTTAATACTTAACTCAACACTTAACAGTTTTTTTCAACGGAGTTTCAAAGGACTCTAAACGATCCCAAACGAGTCATAGGGGTCTTATCTAGCAAAACGATTGTCATTTTTAACAAGAAAAATAACAAATATCCACTTTTAAACCACAACTTCTCGTCTAGATCCGGTCGTGATGCGCCAGCGTGACCCCACGCAATACGTCATGACGTCAAGAGGTCCCAGAGGACGAGCGCGAAACTCCGCCCCAGTGTTTACAAGTGTTGAGAACGAGGACCGTTTCTACGTTGTTGTATGTCAACTGATAATAATTAATGTCTTTGTGTCAGTTTATTGTTTACAACGGTCCACAAATGTGCGTTTTATATATGTAACACGTGACCTCCCTACGTCACTACGCATTTACGTTAGGTCATGCAGGAAAGGACCTAGACAAGAAGTTGTGGTTTAAAAGTGCATATTTTTTATTTTTCTTGCCAAAAATGACAATCGTATTGCTAGATAAGACCCTTATGCCTCGTTTGGGATCGTTTAGAGTCCTTTGAAACTACGTTGAAAAATACTGTTAAGTGTTGAGTTAAGTATTAAATGTTGGGCTCTATTAAAGTCCATTAAAATGAGAAAAATCCTGCAATGTTTTCCTCAAAAAACATAATTTCTTCTCGACTGAACAAAGAAAGACATCAACATTTTGGATGACATGGTGGTGAGTAAATTATCTGGATTTTTCTTTTAAGAAAATGGATTATTCCTTAAACATCTTTTTAGACTCAAAACTGTATCATGCCAAGTAGCATTTGTGGACCTCATATATCTGTATAGTGTTGTGTTGTATTTTATTTTACTTTTTAAGCTTTGTTTGACGTTTATAATTTAAGAAACATTTATATATATATATATATATATATATATATATATATATATATATATATATATATATATATATATATATATATATATATATATATTTAAATGTTTCTTAAATACATACGTGCATGTGTGTGTATTTATATATTTACAAACAGTGCACACACATATATATTTTGTATGATTAATCGTGATGAATCTTTTGACAGCCCTGATAAAACCACATTCTGAATGCACCTAAACACCTTTGCTTTGTATTGTCTGCATTGTTTTTCTCTCTTTTTCTTTCTCAGGTTGAAGGGTGGATATATCGCTCTAAACATGGGTTATCCTCATGAGGCGATGGCAGACATGACAGGTGGGATTACAGAAGTCTTTGTGATAGCGTCTCTTCCTCGAGATCTGGGCTCATATTTACGTCCTCTGCTGCAGAAAGGAGCTCTGATCAACTGTGCAAACTCTCAGGTTTACTCTCTTTTCAAGTGTCTTATTTAAAAGAAAAGTTACCCACCCTCCTTTTATAACCTTGTCATGTCATTCCAAACCTGTGTGTTGAAACTAACTGTAAAAATAACAGAGCGTCATTTATGGTCGTGTTGTTCAGAAGAAAAATGTGATAATTAAAGCGTCACAATAGACATTGACAGTATCAGCTCATAATTACACCCAGTCAAATTTCGACGTCACCGTGTTTATTTGCAGATGAAGCCTCGGGTGGTTTCTGTTCAAGGGCAAAGTTGTGAGAGTTTTGACCTCATAGGTTAGATATTATCACGATGTTTAGTTTTGTTGTTTATCCTGCTCACATTATTAGTATATAAGTGCGTCTTAGGGGCCGTTTCCCGAACAGGGTTCATCATAATCCCAGATTAAAATGCATGTTTGAGCTGTACAAATTGTACTGGCATATTTTAACATATATCGGTGCCATTGTTTTGTCCCAAAATGCAATCCAGTATTGGTTTTTGTAAGGTATGTCTGTAAAAACTACTTAAATGTCCTAATATAACTAAGGCCTAGTCCTGGATTAAGCTAAACCATGTCCTTAATGTTTAAAAGATTTAACTGTGATCTAAAACAGCAGCATTTTTTTTAAATCTGTGATCTTTCCTGGCTGTCTCTTGTGTAGGGTCCTGTTGAGAAAACTAATGGTTATGGGATTCTGTTCAGACATGCCTATTCTCTCACAGGTTTGGAGACGGTAAGAGAATTTTTTTTACCCTTGTCCTCCCACACCTGCACTGTCTTTACAGTGATAATTCACCAGAGGGCGCTATCAAATAAAGAAACAGAGTAGCCTATGATCAGACGCATTACAGTTTTTCTCAGTCCCTTTGGTGCATTTCTCACATCACTATTTACATTTGCACAACAGTTAGTTCAACCTCCACAACATTTAGTCATTTGTGCACATCATAGTAGCAGTTTCTCATTCCTTCAAACAAATTGCAAATGCTTTTGGACATGCATCAATTGCTTTCATACATTTCTCTGATGTTTTATAACATTATCACTTGCTTATGTCATGTCAGTCAAAATTAACAATACTTGTGAATGCTGAATAGTCATTCCATATAAAACTAAGAGTCCTCATTTCATTGCTTGAGTCTTTACATACAAAAATGTTGAACTAGTTGTCAAAATCATTTTTTAAATCTTTTTTTTTTCAAAAATGTCTCCTAAATTGAACAATTTCTCAAATTATGTGGCCAGACAGAGAGGAATGTCTGGATGTGCATGAATGTTGCAGTGCTATGTTTGTTTTATGTTCAGTTCCAATATGTACTGCAATATTGTTTACAGTTGTGCAATGCTCTACCCAAAAGGATTTTATGTTTGTTGTAAATAAGGGTGTATTTTTTCTTTTGCACAATGCTGTGAACAAATTAGAACTGCAAAGAGTTTATGCAGTAAAAATGTGAAACATACATACAGTATTCAGTGTCTTGTACTTAGTTACCACACTAAATACAGTAATATGTAACTTTACTGTATTTTTCAAATAGCTGTGCAATAGTATATAGTGCTGTCTTGAGTATTTCCAGGTAGTGTCACCAAGATCTGATTTTTTTGCATTGGAAAACATTTATAAAGTAAACTGTCATAATGAAAACATGACTAAGCCATTTGACTATCTTGTTCATAAACAATGGTGTCAGGACTTTTCATTTTGAAGACACTGACACTTTCATTGACATGAATACTTGCTTTTGAGGAATGACCTATCTATTTTGAGCAAGTGAAACGCTTTTGAAGGTTATAAACTAGGTTTTGCTGTTTGTACTAATTGTTTTGAGAACTGCATTAACTGTTGTGCAAATGTAAATAGCGATGTGAGAAATGCACCAAAGTGACTGAGAAAAACTTTATTATATAACCGTTTTTTATAGTTTTGAGAATTTTAATTCTAATCTGAGAAATGTACTAAAGCGACTGAGAAAAACTGTACTTTTAAACTGCACTTTTTTAATTTCTATGTAAAGTCAGAATACCTGTATGACCTACATGTGCCAGAATTGCATAATGTATCCCACAATGCAATGTGCTTGATTCACACACATTCATTTCCATTTTGAGAGATGAAACGCATGCAGCATCAGCCTGTGATTTTCATCTTAAATCATTATTTGATTGTCAAAGAAACTTTTGCACAAAGTTGGATTTAACATGCAAAACAATAGCATTGCAGTCGTATCTTAAAAGCACTGTATTAAATAAACATGCAACATAATGAAGCCATGTAACGAAGACGTAGCAGTGTCTTAAAATGTTAGTTTTTTCAAAATCTAAGCTTTATGCAATGCTTTAATGTGCTTAGATTTTTGTGCTTAAACCTTTCAGCTTTACAACCTGAATGAGGGCACCTATTATTAGTGGCGGCCGGTGACTTCTTTTTTCAAGGACGCTCGATGCTAAGTTTGTCACAACATGTATGTAGCCCATCATGTGTGGTTTCTTTTTTTAAATATGTGTTCTCCACATCGAGAGATCCTGTGTGCATCACGTGTCTTGTCAAAATAAGTGCCTGCTGCAGACGCGTCTTAAGGGTTTATGATAAAAGAGACGCTCCCGTTTGCCAAATACTTGCATAATCTCATGCGTAATCAGAGTTTACTGTAAAGAGAGGGTATTTTGTTAACGTGAGCGTCTATTTTATCATAAACGGTTTTGACGCGTGTGCAGCAGGCACTTATTTTGACAAAACACGTGATGCACATGGTTCACATGACGCAAAAAACACATATTTTGAAAACACACATGACACCCCGAACACTTATTTTGAATTTGCACCCCTCGGATGAGCAGTCACGAGCCGCCGCTGCGTATTATGACCATTTTTACAAGATGTAATATAAACCTTAGGTGTGCCCCCAGAACGTGTCTGTGAAGTTTCAGCTGGAAATACCCCACATATTGAGATACAACAGCGTACAAGTCGCTGATGGCAGAAACTGTTGTAATGCAGGACTGTCAATCAGTGTCTGTGGGCGGGGCTTTATCAGTGTGACATCACATTGATAAGAGAATCAAAACAACACGTCTAACGAGACTGCTTTGGTTTAATAGGGGTTAAAAAGAAGGAGTGGGTGGATTTTTTTTCTTGTAAGGTTATTGTGTTCACACACTGCCAACGCACATTTATGTTCAAACTAGAGCTGTCACGATTATGAAATTTGGCTGACGGTTAATTGTCTAAAAAATTGTGCGATTATTACACTTAATTTCCTGTTTTTAATTCTCATACATTTTTTTTGTTTGTTCATTAAATAATTTTCACACATTGTTTTGATTATTTAAATTAAATCTTTTGCAAGGTTTTTTTGGCAGTTAATATTATAACACATATTTAAAAGTAATCTGATACGGTGTTGTTTTTTCATGTGTGCAGCTCCCCCTTGTGTTTTTTAGAGAGATGTGCAATCATTGCGGTGATTGGAAATCATCGCGATGAGGTCAAACAATTGCGATGATACAATAATTTAATCATTGTGACAGACCTAGTTCAAACATCTTGTAAAAGTGGATTTTGCATAATATGTGCCCTTTAAAAGTGTAATCTACACATAAGGATTCTTTTATTCTTTAAAATAGTAATGTGCACACATTACACAATAATTTTATTTAATTATAGTCATTAACAGTTGAATAAGTGAACTTGAAACATCTCTTACAAATAAAATTTGAAATAGGATTTTATGTGGGATCAGCTTCCTCTGATGGACATCTCATCTATCAGGAAGAAACTCTTGATTTTTTATTTGTGTGTGTTGCAGATACAAACTAGAACTGGTCCTGTTGAGCTGGTGCGGATTTACAATCCATGGGGTAAAGCTGAGTGGGAGGGGCCATGGAGTGACAAATCTGGGTATTTAAGTGTATATGTGTGTCTTTGTATGTATTTATTAATTTGTTAATGTTTGTATACTAAATCATATGTGGGTTTTAATCACACTGATTTTATGCGCATTTTGAATTATCGCATCAAAGAGTAATGGAAACTAGGGCTGCAACAACGAATCGATTAAATCGATAAAAATCGATTACTAAAAGTGTTGGCAACGAATTTCATAATCGATTCGTTGTGTCGCGTGACGCAGAGACGTTTAATAAAAAAAAAGAAAAACTTCAGTTAAGCGCGGAGCGGAGTGAACACACTCGCACTGCGTCCCAAACCGCCTAATTCCATACTATATAGTAGGCAAAGAGTACGAGAAGTAGTGCTTTTCGCCTACTATATAGTATGGAAGTATGCGGTTTGGGACGGAGCGTCGGTCTCTCTCGCGCACTGTTGCTTGCAGAGTTCGGCGCCTCATAGACAGGGTGGAGAAAAGACAGGGCGGTGGAGAAAAGATAAAAAAAACAGCAAAGTTAGAGAAAAACCACATGTCAGTGTTTTACTCCTCCCAAACGTAAGCGCGTCACCTGGAAGTTATAGCCGGTAAAGAGGTAAACAAACAAAGACGACACGCTTATGCTTTATGGAACGACGACTGCGAGTAAAAAAAGTTTCTAGAACGAATAAAAAACTCCAATGATATTAAACAAAGAAATAAAACGTTGGGAGAGAGTTGTATGAACGCTTTTCCCCGTCATGGACCTGTATGTTAAATCATCGCGCCGTCACTCTCCTGCTGTTCTGTACTGCGCGCTCCAGCTCATGCCGAGCAAGGAGACGCGTGTGCCCGGCCCAACATACAGTACAACATAGCTTAAGTGCCGCCTTTTGTTGCATAAACATCGTCTTACATTTTTTAAGGCGAAGTAATGAATGGTGTATTTGCATTTTGCGCGGGAGTAGAAGACGCATTTTCCGAGAGGCTTCTTGATGGGAAATGCATCATAAAAAAGTCTATATATTTGGCAGATGTAAAGCATACATTTTTTTGGGTTAGTCCATTTTTATTTTATTTTATTATTATTGTAACAGCTCAGGTGTGTTTAAGGAGCAACATGTTTGTGCAATTTCTAAAGATTTTAGTTCTGTTTTAAATAAGGGGTTGGAAATGAATACTTTGATTCATTGATTAATCGAACAAATAATCGACAGATTAATCGATTATTAAAATGATTGTTAGTTGCAGCCCTACTGGAAACTAGAGCTGCGATGATGCATTGCGTTTCCCATTAAACATATCTGTGTTTCTTGCGCAGCTTGTTCGTATACGACAGGTCTTTGATCAGTAGGAAGTCCTTATCAATCTAAAATCATTACTGTCTCTGAATCTGAGTCGTTTAACATGCATTTAAAAAAGCGACACTTGTCAAACACAATCATTTCAAATATTCTTTATTATCATGAAAATACTTGAAACAATTTGAAGAACAGCGATATTAATATGCCTCTAGACATTTCCTGGAATAGTGATTGTAATGGTACTTTTTCTGTGGCATAAATGGCGAAAACGCCCTCTGGTTTTGGATGTGGCGGCACCGTAATTCATTCTGATTCATTTATTGAGAAAATGCGAATTTGCGTGATTATTTGTCATAGCCCTTAATGGAAACGCCAATTTTCGAATAAAAATCCCTTAATTCACAAAAAAGTTTGACTCATTCAAGAAAAAAAAAGTAAATGCGAATATGGGAGATGGAAACGCATTTGCCAAACAAATTCTGACCTAGGGAACATTTAACCCATGGGACTGATCGTCTAGCTGTTTACGCTGACGTTGTCTTTACCATATATAGGACTTAACATCGTCATAATACCCTTGCTGCTAGTGTCTGCATCAAAAACTGCATTTCTTCTTCGGTGTACAGCATTAGGTTTTGCAAATACAAGCTGCACTGCTAATAAATGAATAACTTGCCAAATTGTAACTAAATGCAGTCATGTCTCCATTTTACACAAGTGCCTTGTTTTGTTTACCAATACCACGGTCATTTGCTCAAACAACTTTTTTTCTTTTTTCGCTCAAACAAGTTTTTATATTTTTTGTGAATTTTGAAAAGATTTGCTTTACATTTGGATGGAAACCCAGCTGTGTTCTTCTTTTGTTATTTCTTTGTGTGTGTTTGTGTGCTTGTACTGATGTGTCTTTAACCCTAACCTGTGTTTCTGCTTACGTTCAGTTGTTTCTATGTGTATTCAGTCATGTGTCTATGTGTCTTTGTGTTTAGTTATGCCTTGTTTGTGTGTGTGTGTGTGTTTAGGTCAGAGTGGCATTCGGTGAGCCCTGAAGAACAGAAGCGAATCCACAGAATCGAGTTGGATGATGGGGAATTTTGGTGAGTCTAGTTCATCTCTTCACTGATTCGGTCGTTTTTTATTGGTTTGGATACAGTTTACCGATTAGTTTTACAAGTTTTGCTCTTTTCCCATCAGGATGGCTGTGAGCGACTTCCGGCAGAATTTCGAGATGATGGAGGTGTGTCACCTGAGCGATGACACGCTGAATCAGGGCGAAGCCATTAAGCGGCCTTGGCAGTGTACGTCATACCACGGAAAATGGATCCCTTTTCAGGGTACATAACCACTTGTTTTCTATACACACAAACACACACACTAGTGTATCTCATTTCATTAATAAGTATGTGTTCAGGACCACCACAGTACAACCTCACCCTGCTGGAGGAAGACGATGACCCCAGTGACCCTGAGCTTACATGCTCATTCCTGATAGCACTCATGCAAAAACTCGTCCGTCAGAAGGGACAGTTGCTGTCTGCAGCTTTGCTAATATACAAGGTACTTGTGTGTACATGTTTGTTTGTATTACTACTGTACTATCTTAGAAGTTTGCGCCTCAATGAAAAACGCTTTGTGTGTTGTACCATCAGGTTCGATCCGAGCGTGAATTCCTGACTCCTCGGGATCTGCTTCAGATGAGCCCGGTGCTCAAGCTGGGTTTCGACCAGCGACGAGAGCTTGTGTTGCGCGGTTGCCTGGCACCGGGTCATTACGTCATTGTTCCCACCACTTCGGAGACCAATAAGATGGGAGACTTTCTCCTGAGAGTCCTGACGGAAAAAGGAAACAACACTGTGTAAGAGATGCTCGATCTCTGTAATCTCAATGAGACTGAACTGAAAAATTTTGACTTTTTGCTCATGTGTCTCCTTTAGAGATTCGGATCTCAAAAGTATTTTAGACAGTGCTCAGATTTCAGATACCGCAAATCAGATATCCTTATGTGAAGTTAAAGAGACACTCCACTTTTATTGAAAATATGCTAATTTTCCAGCTCCCCTAGAGTTAAACATTTGATTTTTCTGTTTTGGAATCCATTCAGCTGATCTCTGGGTCTGGCGCTAGCACTTTTAGCATAGCTTAGCATAATCCATTGAATCTGATTAGACCATTAGCATCGCGCTAAAAAATAACCAAAGAGTTTTGATATTTTTCCTATTTAAAACTTGACTCTACTGAAGTAACATCGTGTACTTAGACCGACGGAAAATTAAAAGTTGCGATTTTCTAGGCAGATATGTCTAAAAAACTATACACTCATTCTGGCGTAATAATCAAGGACTTTGCTGTTGTAACATGACTGCAGGAGGCGCAATGATATTACGCAGTGCCCGAAAATAGTCCCCTTGGTAACTTTCGGGCAGTGCGTAATATCATATATATTAATTTTCTGTCTGTCTTAGTACATGATGTATCAACAGAAGAGTCAAGTTTTAAATAGGAAAAATATCGAAACTCTTTGGTTATTTTTTAGCGTGATGCTAACGGTCTAATCAGATTCAATGGATTATGCTAAGCTATGCTAAAAGTGGTACCGCCAGACCCGGAGATTGGCTTAATGGATTTCAAAATGTTAAAAATCAAATGTTTAACTCTAGGGGAGCTGGAAAATGAGCATATTTTCAAAAAAAGTGGAGTGTCCCTTTAAATATTTCTCATCAAACTCTTTTAAGAGGAAATTAGCTTTTGAGACTTACTGAACATTTCCCCATCCGCCATTGACCACAGTGAATCAGACTACTATTGTACCAGCACATTTTTTCGTGTTGTTTTATGTATTGGTTTCTCTTTTTTCTGTGTTTTTAACCATTGTCGCTTGGGTTTGGGGTAAGAACAACTTTTTGGTACTTAAAATGGCATCCCTAACCCCAACTCCAAGCGACCATGGTTTAAACATTGACAAAATCATGGAGAAACCTATAAATGAAATGACATCCTAAAGCAAATCCCATTTCTAACCCCAAGCAACAATGGTTAAAAAAACAGAAAAAAATTGAGAAATCAAATGACTGGCATATCATATGCACGCAAAATTGGAATTTCCCTTATGTATTGCATGACTTTTTACACACTTCATGAGAATGGGTTAAATTGTACCCAACAAGCAATAGCCATCATTTCACCATCTAGGTTAACTATAGATCAGCTATGAGTAACACACTTCTAGCCAATATAAACTTCTTGTTTGGCAAAATAACTTGTGAGATGTTTGATCATTCAGCATGTAAGCAAAGTCAACAATGATTGCAAGCTATTTGCTTACATATATTTATTTTTGGGCTATGGTTACTTAGACGTCTTAAATTTCACTGCCTTGTTTTAGCTTTGACGTCTGGGCTGTGTTTGGACAGCTATTAGACGGATTATAAACGCAATATTGCTTGCTGGATATAAAAATAGTCTTCATCTTTAAAATAAACCTTTGCCTAAATATTTGTGTGTGTGTGTGTGTGTGTTAACAGACCTGTTAAGAAGCCTTTAACAGATGCGATCTCAATTTCAGAGGTAAAACTCACAAACTAACAAATGAATTTGGCTTTGCATTATTTATTTGTATAACCGGGTTTATATAATTTTTAATCCTTATTTAATTTCATTTAGCCATTGTCTCCACGTCTCCCAGGACTTCCGTCTGCTTCTGAAGCTAAAGAACTCTTTATAAAACATGCCAAGGTAAAATCATGTTACTTGTCTGTGAATTGCATGTGTATATATTTACTACTGTATGTGTTTAAGGTTTGTGCATCTGTCTGTAGGGACCTTTCTGTAAGCCACTGGATCTGTTTAACCTGTTGACCGAAGCCATCGGAAAAGGAGGTGAGAATGTGTTTTCATTTGAACATTTCCTCATGTTTTTTCCATCTCTAAATTGCTTTTCTCTTAATGTGCATGTTAATGTATAGAGCTGTTCAGTTGTTCTGCTTCAGTTGTATTAGTTCAGCAAGAAGTGTTGAAATCTTCACAGGACGTTGGGCAGTAACCAGTGAGGAACTGCCCATACCACAAAAAAATATAGTTAAATAGATTTCAAAATATACAAAAAATGTCCAAAAATATATGTGATAAAACATATTTTTAAATAAAAAAAATTCACCAATATAAAAATATATTTTTTGTCAATTTTTTGTATATTTTGAAATATATTTTAAAATAAACATATTGTAAAGCATTTAAATTTACATAGCATTGGTAGAATACCTATAAAAAATACTGGTTTGAAAAGGTTTAAAATGTATATTTCTATATATTCTATTTCTATATATATATATAAATATATTTTCAACTGCAAAAACATATATTTATATATTATATTTATAGTTTTTATATATTTATTATATTAACCCTTTTATCCAAAGGGATTTACAGTGCATTATAATTTTATATTTTATATATACTGTGCAAATATACTTATATACTTATAATTTTATATTTTATACACACCTATATTTTATACAAACTTTAGGAAAATATTTTTTTGCCTTATGGGTTGTAAAATTAGAAATGTATCTGTTGCACGAAAATAAATTTTGAAATATTGATATATGAAGGTTAAAACTAAATATATTTTTAAATGTAAAATATATTTAATTAAGCTTTACTTTCTACAAAATTTATTTATCATATATTTATTATTTTTGCCGTATGGGTGAGTTTAATATTATTGTTTCTGTTTGCTCAGTCTTTGCAGGTAGCGAGAAGAAATTGAGTTTGGAGCACTGCAAGAGCTTCGTGATACTTATGGATGTATCCTGCTACATACTATCAACAAGTGTACTACTTAGTGTTGTTTTTCACCGAAAAGAATTATGATTGGTCTCTCAGATAAAAAAATGCTTTTTGTTACATATTATAATGAGAAATAGTACATAGTCTGTAGTTGATGTGGTAATACATTGGAACAAAGCCAGTGTGTTATCTCAGTTGCCTAAGGTGTATGAGTGTGGGTGTGCTATTGTATGCTGCGTTTAAACAGGGTGGGGTTTGATGTGTCACCTTAACTGCACCAATCAGAACAAAGGAACGGGACACCTCGAGTTGCCGGAATTCCAGGCATTGTGGGAAAAACTCAGCAAGTGGACGGTGGGGACTTTTCTTGTAATGGACCTTAAAGCGATACTCTAGCCAAATATCAAAATTACCCCATGATTTACTCAAGCAATCTGAGATACAAATTGCCATCATCATTCTAATTATTATAGTTTGTAAAGTTTAAAATCTGGATATTTTTCTTACAAAATCACATCGATTACTTGAAAAAGGCCTTTATTAACTCATTGGAGCCGTGTGGATTACCTCAGTGAAGGATGAATGAATTGTTAGGGGGTTTAAAGTAAAAAGTTATTCCTTTTTTTCTACTATTATAAAGCTTGGAAGAGCAAGGACATTTACTAGAATATTTCCAAATGTGTTCCTTTGAAAGATGATGGACATATATTTTTTTTTCAGATTGCTTGAGGGTGACTAAACCATGGGGTAATTTTGATATTTAGCTGGAGTATCCTTTTAAGTACATTTTACCATGGTAAGAGTTTTGCTTAGGATTGCAAAACACTGTGGTGTTCTGTGTTGAGTAAACATAAAATCATTGCTTCACCTCTGACCTCTGAGCAGCCCCCTGACACGCTAAGAGTCTGTCTCAAACAGTGATCTGATGGACAGAGAAATTAACTGCATACTTCTATAGGCAGATATCTCAGGGGGCTCGGGGGGGACAAGCCCCCCATCTGAGGATTGCCCCTCCTAAAATTATCATTAAACACCACTTGTATTATAAATAACATAAAGATATACACTTTAAGTAATTGTGTAACTGGTAAAACAACACAAAACAAATGCAAATGGGGCAGAAAAATGCTTTTGAAGTTTAGAAACAATATGGGTCACCGCCTTGCCTCACAGTGGTTTGGTCCACTGCCTGCTTTCTTCTTTTTTCCTCATTTACACACACAAACAAGTCTGGTGTGAAAAAACAAAGTTGTTCAGTAATTGTGTAACTCCAGTAAGTCGGCTGTTAAAGCTATTTTATTCACATTAAATATCAGTCCACTTGACTATCCCATACGCCACACATATGGCATAAAATATATTTTCAAATATAATTTTAAATATATTTTAAAATATACAAAAAATTGGCAAATAATATATTTGCTGGAATACTGAAAAAAAAATATTTTTCACTAATATATATTTTTTCCATATTTTATATATTTTGAAATATATTTCAAATAAATATATTTTAAAATAAAAATATTTTAAAGCATGTATATTCATGTCGCACTGGAAAAAAGTTTGTATGTTACAAACCTGTAAACATAAAAGGTTTAAAACATTTTCAACAGAAAAAATATACTTACATTTATATATTTTATACATACTTATGCATTTTATACTCATACTTTATATATTTTATACAAACTTTTATAATATATATTTTTGCCATATGGGTTGTAAAATTAGAAATTTATTTGTTGCCCCTGAAATTCATTTTAAAATAAATGTTAACCCTTTACCTGGCACAGCCCCTTTTTGAATGGAAGGGGTGATGTACCCCTTTAAATTAATATAACTCTGGAATTTTTTTGGTCTAGAAGCCTAATCTTGGTCTTGTTTTAAAGAAAACACTTTAAAGTTTTTTACAGAAGTGTCTGGATTTTTATAGCAGTTTAAATTAATTGTATTAATGCAATATAGTATTATTTTATACAT
>NC_133344.1:7812765-8015265 GCF_030506205.2 Paramisgurnus dabryanus | reverse complement strand
TTTTATGTGCTTTGAAACAGCAGCGCGCATTTGGAACGTTACACTGTGTTGAAATGTTTTATGGTGCGCGCGCTCGCGCGTCTGTGTGTGTGTGAGAGAAATACATTGTAACGGCTGAACCTGTTTTACTAGACCCAGTTTCATTCGCCACTGCTTGTTTTTCTCTCAAAGCAACATTCAGACTCGGTTTTATTACAGCCATCCGGATTTAAAATGGCAGTAGCTGTAGATTTTTCCCAGCACGGGAGCCTGAAATAGCTGTTGAAAGTGTGTTTCTGGAGTTTATCTGCTGCTGTGTGGGTGTAAGATAAGCTTAAAAAAGATAAACGGAAAATCTTTTAGTTCGTGCAATAAAGTTGCAGTGTTTCCACTTTTTATGAAGGTGCCCTGGGGTTTTATACACAAGTGAATGTGAGTGAGAAATATTGAGGAATGCTTCAGGGTTGGATGACGTGTTTTGGGTGTGTGTCCTCCCGGGCAAAGTCAGGACTGATTTGCGTTTTTGACAGGATTTCTCAGGGGGGCATGGGCGCATTTGAACTGGGGTCTGTTTTACGGAGAGACCGGGAGAGGTTCAAACTTTGGTCGGGATAAAAAATAATAAGAATCAATGATTAACCCACTTGACCCCCTTCTGCACGGGATTGTCCACGTTTACACACACACAGCCCGTGACTGACCAATAAACAGGGTTTTAATTAAGTTCAGTGGAGGAAAACCTGAAGCAATAAAGTTAAACATCTAAAGGTGTTTGAATACCAAACATATAATACCTGATAGTTTTCACTACAGTGATCCTGGCATTACACCAGTCTCTGGGTATTGTAAACAGAAATAAAGAGTCGGGTTGATAGCCTGGACTTTTTCAGCCATCAAGTAGTTTTCTACCTGTCAGTCATTTCACATCAGTCTGGTTTGCTGATATGTCTTTGGGGGCGGGGTTTCGTGGAAAGGGAGTGTGCAATCCAAACATAGTACGAAGATTTTTAGAGGAAATGAATTTTTAAACTTTTCTAGTCTTACCTTATTTAATGACACTTTATTTTCGTATGTGCAAAATTACTTAGACACAATTAAAGTCCTTGTGAAATTAAAATTGGCTGTTTAGTCCATGGCTGCCAGTACGAAGGTCATCTGTATGCTATTAGTATACTCTTAAAGGTGCAGTGTGTAATTTTTAGAAGGATCTTTTGAAAGAAATGCTAAATAATATACAAAGCTATATTATCAGTTGTGTTTTTATTACATTAGAATGAGACTTTATCTACATAACAGAGGGTCCCCTTACATGGAAGTCGCCATTTTGTGCCGCCAGGTTTCTACAGAAACCCTTAATGGTCAAACTTTTTTTTACTTAAGTTATCTCAAATGACAAAACGAGGGGTAAGCAGTGGACTGAGCCGTTAGTTGCAATTCACCAGCACTTGATGCAGCTAAAATTTACACACTGCACCTTTAAAAAGTTGAATGAATACATATTTTACCAGAAATATTACATGCCTTCTATGAAAATAATGTATACAGTAGTGATGCACCGATGTATCGGCCGATTTTTGATGAATTTGAAACTATTGGCATATCGGCAATAGCACGAGAAAGGCCGATACCGATTATTTATTAATTAACTGCATAAAGAAATCCATTATATGTAAAAAAAAAAAATGAGTTAATAAAATAAATGCTGAATAGCAAAAACCACCTTTGAAGGTTGTCATGCTGTCGTCTTATATTTGTTTTAGCTTAATTTGTGCCTCTCTTATTATGTTGGTCAGTTGAATGTTAATTAGATCCAATCCATGTTCAGTAAAAATTATTTGATGCAGAAATAAACTAGCTAATAGACCAACTGTATAGTATTGTATTCAAGTGTTTAATATCAGTATCGGTATCGGCCAGAAGTTGTCTGTTTAAATCGGTATTGGCCCAAAAAATCCTATCGGTGCATCCCTAGTTTACAGTCCTACATAAATTTCAAATTAATATATTTTTGAGCTAAACATCATTTTAATTTTCGATCAAGGGTGTGGAATTTCTATTGCATTGGGGCGGATATTCACAGACTGACCGAAGTTCACTCATAATGTCTGAAACCAATGCATTTCACGTCTTTTATCTCTTCAGAGTTTCATTACAAGTACTTTGCATCTCACTTATTTTGTTTTCCCGAAACAAGGCGTGTGTGTGATTATCCCACAGCCATCCCCCTTAACTGTGACTGACTGTCATGAAATGACTCCCCAACGAGTGCCAAACACCCTGTGACCAGCTAGGACTTGCCTGTCTGCTCCACCCAAAATGCCTAAAAGGTCTTTTAAGTGTCTCCGTCTGCATTAAACAACCTGCTTTGGTTGAAAGGCTGGGCAGATGCGCATGGAAATAAAGTGGTTTCACTGGCTGTAGTTATGCGGTTTGGTGTAGTGTTTGATAAGAGATGTGTTGCAGTATTTTAAAGGAAGTAGTTTAAAGTGATGATAACAATATCTGGACACTGTTCACGACTCTTTAGAAAAGTTGTGAGACAGTTTTTTTTTAAATCAGCTGGTTGTTTTTTAATTGTTTAACTTTGGTGTCTTTTTGTGAAAGCAGTTGTAGCCATGTGATAAAGTAATTCATGATAAAATCGCATGGCCTCGGGTGCTTTATCGCTTTCGTTACTGTTGCAAGAACCAGATAAGCAACCAGTGAAACCACTAATGCAGACAAAGTTATAATCTGTTGGGACATCAGGTTTTGAATGAAAGGTTGTTGTTGTAGATTACCATTGATAGCAGATTTGGCTCTGTATAAAGGTCTCCCTTTTTTTTTTTTTTTTAGTTTCACCTGCCTTTTTAAAGTCTTACAGAAGTGAAACACTACAATCTGTTACACCTGTATACAGTCTGATTTGCCTCATCACATTACTGTATTTGGCTTGGTACAGACAGAATACTGTAGTTGCCGTCTTGCGGTATCACAGTAGCCTTGCCTCAGGGTCGCTGTTGTGTCCGGTTGTAAGTGTTTTGTTTATATGAGCAAGGTTTTCATCTTGACTGTGTTTGCACCATATGTTCCCGTGTGAGATCCTCTGTTTGATCTTAGTAATGCTACTGGTATTTAATAGCTCGGTTCCAAGTGGGAGCATTAATAAAGATCACAGGTCCTCCCCGACTTTGTCGAAATATAATCTGCATTAATGCACTTGCTTCCTTTTTCGCTAATATAAAAAAGTATCCATATAAAAATGAGCATCTTTTCCCAATATTTGTGTGACTTTGCTAACATCAATCTCACATTTGAGTCCGTCGTGCTCTTAACATATTAATATTTATAATGCGACTCAACAGAGCAGCTAGTATCAGTAACAAACAGTTACTCAAATGGCTCCAGCTAGGCTAATTCAGGAAAGAAATGTGTGCATTGGGTTATATGTGCATGTAAAGGGACACAAGTTCAAGTTTTGCATTAACATTTTGTGTGTTTGTGTTCACTGGGTTGTCTTTGGATCCGTGAAATGAGCTGCAAATGTTTAGTGTTGTAACTACACATGCAAATGCAATATCAGTGAAGCTGACAGTCGGACTGAAGGAGCAATTAGGACTCTGTTATGCAAATTAAAAGTCAGTTATTCATGCGAATGGAGACCCTGTGTAAGTGCAGGATGCTAAGGGTGTAAATGCACAGAAAATCCTGTGTTCTGTATGTCACCTCCGCAGGTTAAATTACCAGAAAAAGCATGCACCTTTGTATGAAAATAATGGTGCTTCTTGTAACAGTGTTTGTTGTTTCTGTGTAGCGTAACATAACACTTGGCTTAAGAATATGTTGTACTGTTGCAAGTTTCACTCCTGTGGTTTAGTCTCAATAGCATCATTGAACAGGCAGTTAATGTGGTTTTTCACACCGCCGTTGAGTTGTGGAGTGAGTGTGCATTTCATATGCACTTCTGTACATGTGAGCTTCTGTTAAAGTCACCATTAAAACTGAAATTTATAAAGGATTAGTTTTTATATCTTTATAAATTACTTGTCAGCTGTGACTAAAAATAAAACGAGAACCTCATCTTCTAATCGAAACGACCTCTCTTAACTTCCAGTAGTGAGGAATCACATGAGGTCGGGGCTATCTGAGACTTGTTTCAGAGATTGCATCAATTAACGATTAGCGACATCAGTAACACCTTCCAACGATCCAATCAGTTTTTAATGGACGAAATCAAGTCCAGCTCTACATTTTCTTCTTATTTCTGAAGCCATTTTACTTATGGCTGTGACGGATGTCATAAACGTTTTAGTGGTGGGCAATGATTAATCGCGATTAATCGCATACAAAATAACAGTTTTTGCATAATATATATATATATATGTGTGTGTGTGTGTGTGTGTGTGTGTATGTGTGTGTTTTGATTAATTATGTATATTTAATAGGGCTGGGCAAAATTTATTTTTATTTTTCGATTAATCGTTTTTTTTTTTACGTGGTCGATTCAAAATCGATTCTCAAAGAGCAGAATCGTTTTTTCCCCATATTTGTTCCTGAAAACATTAAACGTAAGATTAACATTAATCAAATTACTAGTCGTCTTCACTAGATTTTACTCTTTTTTTGCCTTGCGCTATGTTACCAAGGAGTGAGAGGAGAGCCTGTCATTCATTCATTCAGTGCTTAAAATGGCGGTTTTAGGTGCTTCATTGACGTTGATGCCACCTTAACATAAAAAGTCAGAGTTATGGAAGCATTTTAGATTTCGCAAGCAAGACGACAACGATAGTGTTGTGGCTTTTAATTTCTTATTACTTACTTGTAAACTTATGTTCACTGTTATTTTTTTATTAATATAGTATTTGTATTAAATCTGTATTCATTGAGTTGAATCGAGAATCGAGTATAAAGCCGGTTTGAGAAACGGAATCGAAAACCGAATCGACTTGATAGCTTGTGAATCGAAATTGAATCGATCTGGAACATCCGATTCGATACCCAGCCCTAATATTTAAACACATCATTTTATTTATTTATATAATGTTTTTTTATATATATAATATAGAATATTTGAAAATATAAATAAATATATATACACACAAAAATGTTTCTTAAATACATACGTGTGTGTGTGTGTGTGTGTGTGTGTGTGTGTGTTTATATATACATAATAATTACACACACAGCCCACACTTATATTATTTTTTATATTATGCAATAATTTCTATTTTGTATGCGATTAATCATGATTAATCGTTGCCCACCAAGTTGACCAATGACAGCACTTGTGAGTGCATAAAACGATGCGTTATTAAAAAAAATGTGCGAGGTGCGTGTCAGGCTACGCACGACCTATATAACCTACGCACAACTATAAATAACACTTTACTCTGATATACGTCACAATATGTAAAAGAAAACAGATGCTACTTCCGTTCATGGTGACTTTAAAATGAAACGTTTTACAAGTTATATCTAATATCAATTTTTGCATGTTGATTGTTAATGACAAAAGCTACATAATCAAATCCCACTTTCCCTGTTTGCCCATCTCCCTGCTAAATGAGGCGGTGCATGCAAGAGTTAGTTTGCAGATCATTTCTATAGGCGGTCACGTGTGTTTAGATGGTGTTGACATTTTTATCAAAGGTCATGGGGATGTGTCCTTCTTGTGTTGCGTTTCTCTTTGACACATGTATTGTTGCACAGTCTCTCACACTCATTTATTTGATGGAGTGGTTACTAAAGAGTCACAAAAATGTTCAAACACTGCAAGTAGATATTGAAACAGATGGAAGGTGGTTATGAAAATGCGATAATGTTTGTTCGGATTCAAGCCTAGAGATTTGCTTTCTGCCGTGTCCCAGAAAGAAATACGTCGAGTTAGTCAGTAGATCATTGTTGTAAGTATAAAAGGTGATGCATCATATGCAACATGAATTGAATTTTGCTTAGTATGTCCAATTCTGGATTGTTCCCGTGTGTGTTTGGAAAGAGTTCAGGTGTGTCCCATTGAAAACGTCGAGTGGGAGGGACTGGTAGATGCAGTCACGCTATGATGCATTATGAGGTCATAGAGGCCGTTGTGTCACCTGTGTCAAAGAAACTTATCAGATACATTTCTCGCAATATTACCGGAAATAATAGGTCTTCCAGTTCTCTTCACTGTAGTTACAATAAGGGTGTGTTGATAGTTAAAATTGCTTATCACATCTATGTTTTATCTTAGTTAGTGCTATAACGTTGTGTAAACATCAGGAACTTTGAAATCAGTAATATTTCTTATGAATAATAATGAGTAATGTCTTTTTCATTTTCTATTATTATTATTGGGATGTTGGTTTAAACTAGTTTTTAAGTAGTTAAGAAGCATGCAAACCAAAAATTTGATGTATGTCTACTTCCTTTTATGTATCCTGTTTATGTTAATGATGTTTATATGTAAACGAGTCATAATGAAACTGGTTTCGTGGAATTATACATTCATGAAGTAAAATACCTTTAAGATTAAGTGTAGTGTTGGTCTAGGGTTTGTACCTTGAATAAGTTCCTGATTCCATGGATTCTTAAAAGTTATAAGCCCTGAGTCATTACATAGTGCACATTTTCTGACCCCACTCACCCAGCCGTAGGTCAAATACGATTGTATGTCACCTAGCACGTATGCTTGAGTCAATGTGAGATATTCGATCACGTCAGCACGCATAACCAACCTGAGGGTCTCGCCTCAAGGAAGTTTTTGTCGTTTGGTCATGGATGTGTAGTCTGTCATAAAGCTGTAATCTTAGATTGTGATCATAATGCAACTCTGAAAATGTTCTTTGGTCCAAATTCACAAGATGAGATCATAATGTCAATACCATGCTTACACAATACCATTAAAAGGGCCACGTCTCTCAGCGAAACAAGAAAAAGTATATGGAAAAGTGTATTTTGCTGAAAGAAAAATAAGCCTTTGGGGCCATGAAGATTTTTTGTTGAGACTGATGTTGTGTCTTATGACATTTTTCCTATTGCTTTAAACATTAGCTAGATTATGATCAAAATGAATGAATTTATCTTTATATTTTGGTAGTTGGCACTATGGCTGCAACAACTAATCGATAAAATAATAATCGAAGTTTTTCATTACCGATTAGTTTGTCTGTGACATCACCATCGAACAGTGTAGGCACGCGTCCGCTTTATACAGCGCTAGTTGTTTACTTATAATTATAAGTCAGGTGCTGTTTCTTATATAGCGCAAGCTGCGTGTGCAAAGTCAAGCATACAACGCGAAGTACACACTTATGAGACGCTGCTTCTTCTCACCGCTTTTTTGCACTTTTAAATAGGGATGCACCGATACCGATACTTCTAAAGTACTCGTTAAAAGTCCCCCGATACCTGGAATCGATACCATGGTCTGAGAAATGTCTATGTTTGAGCGGCGTGTAAGGGGTTAATGCCTCTTGTGTTGTCCAAAGAGGCAGAGTTTACAACAAACTGGAAAACTAGTCCTTTGTTTTTTTGTTAAATTATATGACTAAAGCTGTTACCTGTAAATTTAAATCATGTTTTTTTATTAAGTACTCCGTAACGGCAAGTACTAAAATGCAAGTACTCGTACTCGTATTCCAAAAAAGTGGTATCGATGCATTCCTACTTTTAAAAGTACACTTCTACATGTGAATATCTTAATTTAGTGCCGTATTTAGCTATAATAAGTGAAAAATTGAATTGAGTAAAGTTTTTTTTCTGATTAGTCGATTTAATCTGAAAAATAATCAGCCGATTAATCGATTAAGAAAAAATCATTAGTGGCAGCCCTAGCTAGCACATAGTCATGAGGGTCCAGGGTTTCCCTTTGTCTGCTTTATTGAAAACTCAAACAAATAAACTGACCCCAAAGAGTATTAAAATCCATCTTTTCACAGCCAATCATTATATTTTTACTGTACATTTTTGTCAGTTTCTTGGATCACTCGTTTTCAAGCTAAAGCATTACTGCTTTTAAGCAGTGTTAGACAACATTTACATCTAGAGTAATGCTACCCATCATAAAAAGTACAGAAGACACACTTAACTGATCAACCCCAATAAACTCTGTCAGGGTGGTTGTTTAATGGGTGGCCTGTAACCCAAAGGGTGTCATAAGCTATTGTGAGTTTGCCTCGCTGAAATTGTAAAGACAGACATCAGCAATGTGTGGTCAACTTGGCAGCTAATCGCGGTCAGTGCCCGCCCACTTATGACAGGAAGAAACCGCCTGACTGGTGTGTAAAATGGTCGAATTGAATTTGTTTTGTTTGACGTAACTTTTACCGCAAGCTAGAACTGAAGTAGCCACCACTGTAAAAGTCCAACAAGCAGTAAAGTAATTCGGAAAATGCGAACATTTTTGAGGTTGGGTTCCCACAGGAATCTGGAAATATCTGGGAATGGTGAATATAAATTCTGTAGGTATGCTCAGTTTTTTGTTGTTTTGATGTTCAGTCTTAGTTGTTTTTATGGTTTTGCTGCATTATAACAATCCTTATTCTGTAATCATGAGTGATGAGAAAAGGTCAACTGTTGATCAGATGGTGTGGGGTGTATGTGATCTGACCCCAGGTCTTCATTTGATATTTCATCATGATTAATTCTCTTTAATTATTTTGATACAATAATTTTAAGTCGCACATGAGTAGGCGGTGCATGTGTAGATGTTTTCCATACATCAGAAAGCAGAGACAAGTACTTTATCAGATGTTTAAAAGCAATATGGCCGTTTTGCCCAGGGACTCTTTAAAACCGTCACCTTTGACCCCACCAACATGGCATATGGTTTGGTTTGTGGTCCATGTCGTTTTCCCCTTAAAATCAGCAGATTTTAGGATTTGAGAGAAGGGGAAGTTCCAATTGAGGGAAGAAAGTTTTACTTATGAGACCCAAATGAACCCAACACTTACAGCATTGACCTGTATTGACATACATTAAAGAGTCCCAGCAGAGATCTTTTCGGCTTCTTCTGGTTGTATCTCTGTCATGCTCTTGTAAGCAGGAGGAAGTTGTGGTTGCTGTGGTTTCTGTTTTGTTACCTCTAATGGTGTGAACTCAAGAGTATTCATGTGTGAAAGGAAACATGTGACTGCCTGCACCAAGTGCCTCATGGGAAATTAGTGTTAAAATGAATTTACAAGGTTTGTGAAGTGTTTTGTGCCCTTTAAAACTCTGTGTTAGAGATTTTGAGCATTGCTGGTTAGTTTATCTAGCCAGTAGTTGTACTGTCAGTTTTTTGTTTTTGTTTTCATCTGCTTCACATCACTAAGGATGAAGTGGGATTTTGAATATCTCAAGATTGAACGGAGAGTAGGTGAAATTGCATTTTTTAAGATGTAGGGTTGTGATAGTATTGTGTATCAACGATTGTCAGACATAGAGCTAATGGCGGGCTTTCATGAAGATAGTTGGCGATAGTTATTATCATCATAGTTTCACATTAACATGCACATTGCATGCTTTTCCTCGCATGAGAGGGTTTTTTTGGTTTCATTTTGCGCGAGAGAGCTTTTAATGTGCACAGATTCCTTCTTGCACGCACGTGGACTGAATGCGCGTGGCATGGACTCCTTCTAGCACCTGAACTTGTAATACGCGCAACTTTGACATTTTCTTTCTGGTTGTTAGGTGCGCAGAGGGTTAAAACCAGCAGTTCTGTTGTTCCTGCTCCCTGGGACGTAGAAAATTTTAGAGCGCCTGGACTTAATGACACGGTAGAATTTTGCGGTCATGACAGTGTTGCCCTTGCTTCTTTTTTGTCCACCAATCAAGTGACTTGTCATAAATAAGTAAAAAATGAACAAATACTACTGCCCCGCCCCCCGAAACTATTGTGTATTGGCAATCTCACAGGCTGACGATAGGACGATCTCAAAATTGGGCATATTGCCCAACACTATTAAGATGACGACTGAAATATTCTGTAAGAGGTGAAATCGGCAAAAAGAAAAATTGAAGTAGGAAATAATTGACAACGCGCCCTTGAATTATAAAAAAAAAAATTATTTTAAAATAATACTTACCTTTAGAACATTTCTCAACCAATCAGAATAAAGCATTCGACAGGCCCGCGATATTATCAAAATTAATCCTAATAAATTTCAGTACTCCTTTGGGTAGGAATTGTTTTAACACAATAAGGTCCAGTTTGTTGGCATTAGTTTATGAATTTGGTATTATGAAATAACTATAAAACTTCTGTACTAAAATGATAATTTATACTTGTTTGTTTTCTATATTTTATTAATAAAAACCAAATAAGCTGAAGAAGATGATGATAAAAATAATATTTTTTAAAAATAAATATAGTAATAATAATTATAATAATAATGTATTTATTTGTGTATTAATTTATTATTTAATTGACTACTGTTCATTTATTTTAATCTATTGGTTGCCACTTGTTTTTTATTAATTTGCCATCTTATGCAGAAAATCCAAATTTTTACACAGTTTTAGAATCCGTTAGACAAAGAACTCTCAGTTTGAGCAACCGCAACGTTTTTCCACCTATAGATAGCACTGTGTGCTTTGTGGTGGATATGTCTTGATTTAGTTTGAGTCATTTAACATCTAGCTGCTAAATATTCAGCAGAACCTGTTACTGAGAGCCGTGTGTGATCTGGATGTGTGAAAAGCATCAGATTCTGCAATCAAGCCAGTTCAGTTTTTCTAGATGTGTGTCTTGGCTTTGGTTCAACTGTGCTGTTTTTCTGGTACACAGGGTAGTAGTGATGTCCCCACACTGGCCCGCATCCAGTTGATGTGTTTTGCATCTTTAAACGAATGTCTGTAATTCTCCGCTGGTTTCATCTCTTGATTGTTATCTGCACAATCCTCGAAACATCTCCGTTTGGGGGTTTGGTTTCATGCAAGAGCGGTCGTGGTTAGGATGTTCTCAGGCATTTAAGTGTGTGGTTCCTCTGGTTCCTGGCTGTTCTGAAAGGCCACAGATGTCATGGAGGAGGCTGATGAGGAATGAGCTTGCTCTTCTCAGATGGACTATACAAATAACACCTCAATCTCAGGTTGTTGATGTCTGAGTCAGTGTGCAGGTTTATTTAAGTGCTTGCCAGATAGATGTTACTTCCTGTGATTAGTTTTTTCCAGTATTTGCTTAGAACAGCAATGCACATTTACAAGTGATGCAATTTGTTTGCAATCTTAAACACCTGTAGCAGTGGTATACAATTCACGGCCGTTTCACACAGTACGTGGCAGCCGCGAGTGTTTAGTTCCTTGTCAGTAGAAGACATCGGAAGGCGGCAAAACGGGTGCGAATACAGAAGTGAAGCGGAATCGGTCCGCACACCTAGCATGTGCACCCAGAATCATGGCGCTTCCATAAAATGTTTCCACTACACGAGAAAAGCTGAAGCCGCACTGCTATTTGGCCACTTGCTGCGTACCGTGTTAAACACCCATTATTTAGTTCGCCGCCATGTTGATTCCAAAACGAGGCTGTTAAGGATGGACGTCCAGAGCGTGAGCTTTAAACTTTCTGTTTTGTATCAGGATGTAGGTAATTTAACCATCAAAACACAGGAAATACATATGACCTAATTTGAGATGACAATAGCGCATTGTGTATATAATATCGATTTTGGATATTAGCCTGTTGGCTAATCGCTAATTTCTCATGTTGTAAGCATGTTTACTTTTTTTTTAAACACTTATACAATATTTTATGACAACAACTAAGTAAACATCTCCAGTTTGTATAGATCATAACAGTATGTCCCATGTTTTTTCTCAGTCAATGTTCATGTCTCGAAAAAGCATAACGAAGTTAACGCGTGATTGACTTGATAACAAGCTACTTACGTGATAGGTCGTTGCGCAAGTATTGTTAGAGGTAAAACCCCATATGAACCCCTAAAGTTGTGTACAAATGTTATTTAGTTAAAAATGAATCCAGCTTCTGTTGATTTCGGTCAATGTGCTTAAAAAAACTTACCGGAGGAAAGTTTTAAAGTTTAGCGTTTTTTTGTAATCTGTACGAATTGGAGATACGTCCTTGTTTATTGGACAATATTAGTGTTTTACAGAAAACCAAGCAAGCATGCTAACAAAATAAAAAATGTATGATTAGCCAAGAGGCTAATAACAAACAGATTTTATGTATACATTGCGCTGCTCTTATCTCAAAATTAGGTCATATGTCCCTACTTATTTTAAAGGAAAACACCACAGTTTTTTTATATTTTACTATGGATTGGATGAATTAAAGGGACAGTAAGTAGGGTTTTAAGTGTTTTATTAATCAAAATCATAATTTCATAAATATGTCCTCGTTGGTTTCAAATGACCTCTGCCAATGATCTGACTTTTCTTTGTAAGCTTAGAATTTCTTTACTTACATTGGACGGGTAAGTCCAAGGAGGCTTCCATGTCGTTTCGCCATATTGATAAACTATAATAGCAGAGAGGGACAAAAAGCACTAGCCTACCAACGCGTTTCCACAACGCGTATTTAATCAGAACACGTGAACCAGCTGCAACGGACAAGGAGATCGGTGATTACATAACGGCTACCGTAGTTGCAACGCGCATTTGGAAAGGCGAGGCGCTAGAGAGCATTGTTCGTTTGAATGCAAAATACAATTTCACCACTAGATGGGGGTAAATCCTACTTGCAGTCCCTTTAATACATACCTATCTTTTTCAATGCGTGCACTTAATCTTGGTACAGCGCGTCGTGAATGCATTAGCATTTAGCCTAGCCCCATTCTTTTTTTTTTTGATTCCAAACAGGGATGAATTTAGAAGCCACCAAATACTTCCATGTTTTTCCTATTTAAAGACTTTTACATGAGTAGTTACACGAGTAAGTATGGTGGCACAAAATAAAACTTTTGTTTGGATCCTAAGGAATGAATGAGGCTAGGCTAAATGCTAACACATTCACGAGGCGCTGTACAAAGATTAAGTGCACCCATTGAAAAAATATAGGTATGTATTAATTAATCTAAGTTGAGGTAAGAACATAGTAAACTATTCAAAAACTGTGGTGTTTTCCTTTAACAATCCATGATTTCTAAGGTTCTTGTCCTGTGGAAATTTGTAAAACGATGTATTTGCTTGTGCGCTCTGGACGTCCATCCCTCACAGCCTTGTTTTGGAATCAACATGGGGGTAGGCTGAATAAGGCGTATTGAAGTTGGCATTGAGGGTTATGAAGCTTTACTGGTAATACTGGTAAAAATTTGGTACTATCATGACAACCCTTCATAGTGTACTTGATGTCTTTAACTAAAGACGCCACATCACACACACAGAACAAGGCCACGTTACTGACAGGAAGGATGAACTCGCTTTGGTTTGCGTGTACCACAGACTTATCTTCATTTAGAGCCTGAACGTATGTGCGGCCATGAGTGTATAACTGCACACCGTTGGTTAATTTATAGCCTACTTATTGTGAAATGTCAAATGTCAGTGTGTGTGTCAAGTGTTTTTGTGACCTTTATCTCTATAAAGGCACAGACTGATGTTGGCATATGCAGTGTATATATATGAAGTTATGACTGTAAGTGTGTGTCAGATGGATTAAGTGGTGACACGGTGAGACTTCATTAGCTGTGGAATGTCTGAAAGGATATGGGGCGTGAAAGAATGAAAGTATGTGTGTGTGGATAAATTGTAACTACATTACGGAACAAACAAGTGATTTGGGACTACTGCAGTCCTGTACAGGCCATGCTAATGTAATCGCACAGGAACAGGAAGTGTGTTAGAAGTTCGAGCAGCACAGACGCAGCATTTTTGTCCCCCCCCACATCCCCGGCGCCTGTTTTCTTCTTTCTGGTTTTTCGCTGCCTCATTGAAAGCATCCCTGCTGTGGGGGGGTGGGTTCATGTCGCATTCCTGCAACCCAAAGGACAAACAAACATGAATGGGAATGCACATGGTTGATAACATTTTCCTCTTTGAGATGCAAGACTGTTTTGAGTTTCACTCGGGACTGCAAGACAGGAAAAGGTGTGGCGTCTTTGATCAGGTGCAACTGTGTGTGTAATTTTTTGTATGCATTGTGGGGGGAAGGGGTGGAGCCCAAGTGCGGGTTGTTGCGTCATGCAATCCTGAGTGTGTGTTGCCTTATAAGGACAAGTGAACATTACCAGAGACGCAGGAAGAGGCAGTTAACAGTGACAATACCAGGAGACAGGGCCAACTGGATTGACCTGTCGGGCTTCATTCTTTCTCCCCCCATCTCTCTTTCTTTTTTTTGGTACATACCACATTATGGCTCACGCATTTTTCAAAAGAAACCTAACTGGTGGTGATTACTAAGGAAGTGTTGGGACTATTGCTCATACCTGAGTTTAATAACTCGCCCTGCATTGTTTGTCGTACACACATGAATGACATCGAATCATGTGGCTTGTTGGGAAAATGTGTGCTGCTTGATAAAGTTTAGATATGGTCTTTGTTGATTTCAAAGATATCGTTGACATGTGTGCACGCCTTCCTTTGTTGGGCACCATTGGTGTTATCCAGTTTTTAGTGGGGTGACCCCAGAACTGTCTAGGAGAGGAACATTGTTAGCGTGCACCACGGTAAATATTAGCACAGAGAGAATGGATGTTTATATAAGTGCTGAAGAGACACATTCCCTCCTCATGTGGGCTGTGAAGAGTTGGACAGTCTGTCTCTCTCACTTTTTTTGTCTCTCTCGCTCGGTCTCTGTATTGAGTGGGAGTTCAGAGGGCTTCTGTCGCTCGTTTTCCACTGGGGAATGTTTGGAATGAAGATCCACAGAGCTCCGTGTCCCATGTTCTCTGGCGATGTGCACTTGTATTGGGAAGTCCAATACATTTTCAAATTGTTATCTTGTTCCTTTCTGTTTGCGTGTATATAAAAGATCATACATTTATAAAAATGTGCCCTAGTAAATAAATATTTTTTTTAAAGGCACACTCCACCTTTTTTGAAAATATTCAAATTTTCCAGCTCCCCTAGAGTTAAACATTTGATTTTTACTGGTTTTTTGGAATCCATTCAGCCGATCTCCGGGTCTGGCGTTACTACTTTTAGCATAGCTTAGCTTAATCCATTGAATCTGATTAGACCATTAGCATCGCGCTCAATGACCAAAGAGTTTCAATATTTTTCCTATTTAAAACTTGACTCTTCTGTAGTTACATCGCGTACTAAGATAGATGGAAAAATTTAAAGTTCCTATTTTTTAGGCCGATATGGCTAGGAACTATGTTCTCATTCTGGCGTAAATAAAACAAGGACTTTTCTGACATACCATGGCTGCAGCAGGCTCAATGATATTACGCAGTGCCCGAAAATAGTCCCCTGCTATTGAAAGTAAACAACGGGACTATTTTCGGATGCTGCGTAATATCGTGAAGTCAAGTTTTAAATAGGGAAAATATCGAAACTATTTGTTTGCACGAAGCTAATTGTTTAATCAGATTCAATGGATTATGCTAAGCTATGCTAAAAGTGCTAGCACCAGACCCGGAGATCGGCTGAATGGATTTAAAAATTTTAAAAATCAAATGTTTAACTTTATGGGAGCTGGAAAATGAGCCTACTTTTAAAAAAGTGGAGTGTCCCTTTAAATAATACAGTTTATTGCTTCATATTGTATTATATAGCAGTTAGGTTCGGTCATGGATGCTAACTAGTCAATAGACTGTTATAGCTTTGTATAAATATTGAAGGTTACAGCATTGATATGTTTGTTTTATGGTTGGTTATTGTGTTGTTTCCTTTCATAAATTGTATGTTTGTGAGGTCTGTTGCTGCATAAATTGCCCTGTAAAGGGACAAATAAAGATTTACTACTTACTTACTACTGATATAAAATGCTTTGCACTTCATTTAGTGCTATTAGCCGTTATCTTTTGCCTATACTAGGACTGGGACAATTAATTGTGCAATTCTGCTTGCTGTGCTTCTCAATAAACAGCTACATCCAAAAGCCAGATGGCGCTCTCGTGCAAAAACTCGATATGCGCCACAAAGTAGTACCATTAAACATGCAACTTGCTTCAGGAAACATCTATAAGCATATTTATATCGCTTAAACATTTTAAGGTTTTTTTATGATAATAAAAAATATTTATAATAATTGTTTGACGAGTGTTGCTTTTCAAACGCACTCAAACTCATATTTACCGTATTTTAGATTAATAAGGACTTTTTACTGATCAAAGAGCCATAATGCATAAAAGAGCTGTGCAAACATCGCATTTGCAATTACGAATAATTTTCAAATCGGTATTATTAGTATGAATCGCCCCAGCCCTACCTTTACCGTATCGCTTACAGATTGTCACAGTTTTTCCAAAGCCCTTACCCTTGAAGTTTTTAACCCTAGAGTTTAGAGATTGCATATATTTGGGAAATGTTTTAAAACAATGTCCATTAAGTATGGCTGTACCACATTTAAAGTCACCATGAAACGGAAGTAGTGATAATCTATTCTCTACCGTGATACATATCCGGCTAAAAAGGCTTCTGAAGTGAGAGAAAAATTTAGGGCGGGACTTGATTTTGTCTATCAAGAACTGATTGGGTGTTTTAAAGTTGGGCCATGTTACTAGAGAGAAGTCATTTCAATGAGGGAAGGACGTTGACGTCTTTAATTAAAAAAGAAGTTAACAGTCATAAGTCATTTTATAACATTCCATAAAAAATTGTGTTCAATTTCTTGGTGACTTTAAAGGGAGGTGAATCCTTGAGATATAAAGGGACGTTGTGTATACAATGGCTTCTCCTGTCGCCAACACGTAACCAGATCTGTCCAGGGAGGAAAGATCTGATCTCTGGTCTGCTGACATGCTTGGTCTGTTGTGCTTGCCCTTTGAGCCAGTGTCATGAGAATGTAGGCCAGGTCAAAATATATTAATTTGTAAATTAAAGTTTAGTTTCAGATCAGCTTGAACTTTTGAACCTGGGTTTCTTAACAATGGAAACTATTATTGTGCTTTCATCAGTTCTGCTGTGTTATTTCTAGTCATTCTTTGCAAACTGCTAATAAGGGAACCGATTCATTTATTGAGTCAACATTTCCCAGCACCCTTTGAAACTTACAGAGTAACACAGGTGATCATAATAACACGAGCAGAAATAATATTTAGCCTCAGATGGTTTGGTTTCGGTGACCATGTTATTGTCTGTGTGTCAGATGACCGTATTGGCAAGATTTCCAGTGTCCCTGTCGGCCTACCCATCTGACGCAACTCGCTTTCCTCGGTGAAAGCAGCTTTGAGAGAGTCCCGCTCACAAACATGAGTCAGCTCAGTTGAAGTGCCGCTCTACCGGCAAAGCCGTAACTTGCAGAACAAGCGTGCTAAAAAAAGCTTAAGCTAAGGGAGTCACTTAGGGAAATGGGCATAGCGGCTGCCAGAAAACTGTGCGGTCTGTGAAACAGGAAAGACCTTCACTAACTAGCAGGAAAACTCGAGCAGAATGTGAGCCTTGTCCTATCTCAATACTGCTTTCTTGCATGAACTTATATGTAACATGAGATTTTGTATACTACAGCTCATGCATGGCTCAGCTGTATTGGCAAGAATTTACATATCACTAAACAGGGTTTGTGATGCAATATGTTGTGATGCATTGCAATACTGTTAAACACAGCGGTATATTGTGCCATTTCCTTTTTAGGGAACATAATAGGATATCATTGTAGGAAAGTTGTCATTGAGAACACACAACAATATGCAAACCTTAGCAAAACATATTAGATGCGCCCCTATGCTAGTACTTCCTATCACTGTTTAGGATAAGAACAATGCTATCTAGTGGTCGGGATTAGGCCTGGGGCGGTAACCGGATTACCGCCATACCGCGGTCACGTGACCCATGCCGCGGGTCTGAGCTCCTCACCGTCATAACCGCAAAAAAAAAAAAAAAAAAATCTTGAAACATTGGCCTGCACCTGTGTGTTATGTGCGGATGTTATACACGCAGCTTGTTAACAACCGCAACATGTTAACTGAACATTAACTGATATGATTTTAATATTAAATTGTCATTGAGTAGAAATACAGGTGACGTTGTCTGTTACTCGTTTAAAGTAGAGTTGCTGTTCAAACGTGCTGAGAATCCTCCTTTTACGGAAGTAAAGATAACAACCATGCATTAGGAAAATGAATAATTGCTTTATTTAGGCTATAGTATATTTTCTATAGACGTGTAAAACCATAGCCTATTTTGGCGGATTGTTTTTTACTTTCATTGTTTTTACTAGTTTGCCTGCCCATTTAGTCTTAATAATTAATGGAACCTAAACGAACTTGGCTTGCTGTTCTCGAAGGCAGCTCGAATCTTGGTCGGGCTCGAGACCCAATTCCAAGTAACAGAACAGAAGAAAAATGCAGTGAAGGAGGAGAGATGCCAGAAGAATTGCGGCTGGGCGCAGATCGTTTACCATGATTAATGATGATCGACAAGTTTAGGTTCCTTTCAAGTTTACGTCAAAAGTGTAGCCGTTAAAATATTATTAGCCTAATAGTTTATTTTGATCATGGTGCTACGATCGATGGATAATTCTGAAGTTGTTTTAAAGAAGAATAAAATAATTACTTCTCAGTCATTTGCGCTGTCACACATTTGAACGTCTCCGCATAGCCTATGTACATCATTGCAACGTACATTTGCAAATGATTCATAAAGTCATACCTCCGCAATTCTTTAATCGATTGTGTTTTAAAAGTACTGTATGCTCAAACTCTAATGACAGCAATGTGATCGCTGATGCGCTGGTAGAGAGAGAGAGGCGGAGAAAAAGAGAGAGAGCGCGGCTCTGTTCAAAAGTGGAAATGTTTGATGTTATTTGAAGTCGCCTCTTACAGTACAAAATACCCGATTAAGCTATTACGTGGCTATTATACACATTTTTTCGGGACGTTCTTGTGACCCGGTGGCAACTTGTCCGCGACCCAGTACTTGGTCGCGACCCGGTGGTTGGGGACCTCTGATCTAGCCTACAACAGTGGCCATTTCTAAAGCAGGACACATTTCAAAAAGTTTTGCTTTTGCGTCTTCTTTCTCTGTTTGTGGAAAAAGACAGATGTTTATGGTAAGGGTCGAGGATAGAAGCGGTCTGTCCAAGCACGCGCAACAGAGGCGGACTGCCCGGGCGCGCGCGAGACAGACGTGGACTGCCCGGGCGCGCGCGAGACAGACAGACCGCGTCATCTTGCACACACACACGCGTCTCCGTGCAGCTTCCCAGCTATACTCAAGCACGGACACATATGCAGTACAAGTGATTTCTCATACAAATGTTTATTTTACCAGACGATCGGGGCAGCAATAATTTGCGTCAGTACAGGCTATTCACAAATTAAGGATAGAAAAGTGGCGAAATGTCTGTAGGCACGTGTGGACACGCACAATGCGTTAACATTTTTTTTTTAACTGATAATACTAATTGTTCAAGTTGTTGAATGTTGAAATTGAAGAAATGTGGAAGGAAATAAAATTCACTTTACATGTTCCTTTAGTAATTTGCACGTGTTTTGTATTAAAGATAAATAAATCATGCATGTTATTTAACTCCTTGTCTTGCCAATAAACCGCAAAACCGCGGGAATTTGTTGATTACCGACCGCGGTAAAAAAAAATCCAAACCGGCCCAGCCCTAGTCGGGATGTAAACTTTAAACAAAACAACTGCCATGAATCTTGAATGATTTTTATTTAAAAAGAATTCTATTGCATTTTTTTGAGAATTGATACAGTACTCGCATGTAACCACATCAGGGTTTCCCGCAGAAAATTTGTTGGTTAAGGTGTAAGGGTTGGGCGGGGCCGGGGCAATCAAAGGGGTGGTGCGTACGCGTCATGATGAAAATTGAAATATTATTATTTAAAACACTCAAATAAAACTTAATTTTGAAGAAACTATGACAGAAAATAAACGCATACTAGATTATTAATGAATTAAATGTTTTCACCTCTCGGAAATAGCTGCGTGATGAAGTGAAAGTAAAGGGTTAATAAACACAAACTGAAGCAGATGTTGTAGAACATGAAGCGTCTGCTAGGGGTGTGACGGTCATTATATAACCGTGAGACCGACGGTTATAGTTGAACACCGTCATTATAACTCAATAACCGCCAAAACCGTGTTATTAAAGTATTTTATAATATTTTATATATATAAAAAATGTTATCATAAAGAATTTTTAAATACTAATTAAAAACAATTGTTAACAGTCTCCTCACGTTCTCACGCAGTGAAAAATACAAAGCGGAGCAGACACTGACAACGCGCTGACATACAGGACAGACCAGGTTACTTTTCGGTTACTTTTGAGATTAAACATATTAAACAAAGTCTCACCTTTCAAATCATATTTTCCTTTTAGTTAATTTATAGCATCAAATAAACATGAATGACCATGAGAAGGAATGTTGTTTTAACCGCGGAAAGGCGTCAGTACACTTCGCTTTTCAAGTTCACATCCTCCCATGCTAATCTACTAACTCTCTTGAACGCACATTCACTGCTAGTTGTCTTGCTGTTAATTTTAGAAGAAACGTAGAGCAAGTAACTCAGTGTCTAGTTTATTCAAACGCCGGGTGAGCACTGTGCAGCGCGTCTGCGGAGAGCGTTTGCTGCGCGTGGCCATTGTGCTTTTACACCGGCTGCGTTTGCAGCGCATAGTGTGCAGTTTAATAATAATCTCAAGTTCACATTACTTTCTTTTACCTGCATTTATGAGCAAAACCTCTTCAATACGCTTTTAATCCACATTGTTTTCGTGCTGTTCTGGTCCGTGTAATAACAGATATAGACACAATTACAGACATAAAAAGCCCAACGCACAAATCTGTTTCTCTGAAGATTATTAAAATAGATGATAGATGAGAGAGTGACAGCGCAGTCTTCTGGCAACAGTGTGTTTTTAAATATTTCATTGCTTTTTGTTAAATTGTTAAAAGTTATTACTGTTTAAAACACACTTGGCATCAAATTCATGATTTTGTAGTAAAATGACAGTTTCCCGTCAATCCACGAGCATTTAAACAAGCAAAACGCCCCCCACCGACGGTTATGTTATGAACCGTCACATTTGACTCACGTCATAACCGTCATCACCAATTCTGAAACCGGCACACCCCTAGCGTCTGCGCTATTCTCCGAGATGCACTTGGCGGCCTTTTTGGCAGCAATTTTTTTTCTTGGACGACCGAGTGAAGGCGGTAGGGTTTCCCAGCTTAGGCGGGCCACCCGAACTGCAAAGTGCTGCGGGAAACCCTGCACATGATACTTATTTTCTTACACCCCTACTATAGCTGCATTTTTTTTTGTCGGTCGCTTGGTTTGTGATGTTTGTTTTCACTGTTTTTTTATTTGTGCGTTTACATGTTTGGATCTATACACTCTTTCCCTGCCATTGGCGCGTTAACTCGTCAACCAATAGGAATCGCTTCCCTGCCAATGGTGTGTTTTTACGGCAATCCATAGTTTTGCTATTATCCACTTGGTGGCGTTTTTATCCAACTTATAAAACACTAAAGCATCCACTGAGCCAAAAACAGTAAATACTCTGTGTATTTTTTGATCATCGTTCTGAATCTGATCTCTAACAAAAGTCCTTTACAAAAATGCAATTATCTCCACTTTTTGCTCAAAATTTTGTATTTTTGAAGAAACTTAAAAGAGTAATAAGATAGGATGAAACTTTTTTGTAAATGGGGGTTCTTGCATTTGTTTAATATATTGTATGTTTATATATTTTAAAAAGAAAACTTTCTGAAAGGCATTCAACTTTTGTGAAAATCATAAAAAATGCTGGCGCGGAAAGAGTTGCTAGAGTGGCTTTTTGTAAGTACTTAAATTATTATCAGCAATAAGTTTGATTTACATATCCCGGTTACGAACCAGTGATGGCTGTAAGAGGAAACGTCACCTCAGAATCTCTATTGCTTCAAAGCTTTAGAAGAAACATAATTTATCTTAAGGACATTTTTTATACGGTCGAAGAATGTTATTGGAAAATAGCCAAGCATGTAGGCGTTAAATGATTGGTTGCAAATGTGGATATACAGAATATTTTCAAACATGGCTTATCATCCAATCAGGTTTCAGGTTTTGTTGTTGATGGTGTAGATGAGTCCATCCAAACTTTATTCTCTCTGCAGCTGTGGCATTTCCTTTAAGCTGTAGGATATTTGTCCCTGTTTATATCTGTTTGTGAATAAAAGCGCTATGATGTCACCCTTGATTTTCGTTCCACCTGGAGCCCTGCCCTCTCCATTACTTGGACATCAGTCACCAGAACGATTTGTGCAATTGTTTGTTTTGTTCATAGTTTTTGAAGCTCAAAGGTCGTTTCACATTTTGATCACTTATTTATTTTACATGGATTGGCTAAGGACGCATTTACATTGTCACATCCTGTAATAAAGAGATATGTGTCAAGCCTTGTGCACCTTTTATAAAAGTGTAAATTCGTATTTGAAGTCTGATGATAAAGGGAAGTCATAAACCTCTACATGCTGCATAGATGTCACATCTGATACACGAAACTGGATCGTCACCAGAAACTTATTTACTGTTCATGTCTTCATACTACTTACTCTCTGTCTTGAAATGCCTTTCTTTGAGTACGAGTATGCATGTCTATCATTCTTAAAATGTCTATCATTCTTGTGCGATATTAAGACGTCTTGTACAGATTTTCTCTCAGTCAGGCACTCCTTTCCTTCATTCTTCACCTATTCATGAGTTTATCTGTCCTACATTAGCTTCTGTATTATCCGTTGTGTTGTGTGGATTTAGCCATATATAGTTTAAAGTCGGTCTTTGAGGGTTAAACTTCCCGCAGTCTGGCTAAAAAACTCGATCCCATCAACACTGCTGAGAGACTTACAAAGACAGGAAATACTATAAATAAATCAACAAATAAACATGGCATGCACCAGGGCAACTCCTGTGGAGTATGAAAGTCAACACCCCCATCTCCTGCTGTTTTGTGTCTTGTTCTTTTTTCCATCTTACTGTACTGTTGACTCAATGTTGCTTCTGTTGTATGGTATCAGGGTTGAATGCTCAGATTTTTAATATTGGCCAAACACACTGATGGAAGAGACGTGTTTCTGATAATGAGATTTAAACTTGTTGAGTCCCATGCATGAAATGCAATAAGATTAAATCCTGTGCAAATGTATTAAATAGGTCAATGACGTGACGTTAATTATTTTGTGTCCGTATGGTTCAATTAAATGTAAAAGGGTTACATTTCTAAATACATTTGCAGATTACTTGCATACATTCTCTTTCTGGTTTTATTTCATTTTTAAAGAATATTTGGGGGATAATTGCAAAAATGTCAATGTGGTGTAACCGGTCTGTGTCAGTTGGTGTAACTAGTATTTTTTATGAAAATATAAATATATTCATTAAAATGGAATAAAATATAATCATATTTTAGTGTAATATGATTTTTTTTACATACATTTTGACATAATTTGTCAAAGATTATTTAGAAAACCTGAGCTGTTTTCAGCATACGTCTGGCTAAATATTACAAAAACGCATAACATTTCCATTTAGTAATAACTAATAAAATGCATTTTCGTGTGATATTTAAAAAAATTTTTTTTATGATTCCGCTTGCATGCCATCAATGTGGATAAAATATTTAATATTTCTCATACTTTGGCGCAATTGGCGGTTACAATGTATTTTTTATTGCATAAAACACTATGTGCATTAAAATATACCTGATGCGTGCTTTTAAAACAAGTTTTTGAAAAAGATTTTTGAATTTCTCGGATGCCAAACAGTTTTTGTCACTGACCCAAATGCCAATTTTACAAAAAAGTTAGCATTAAGACATTTTTTTCCGAGATGTAAATGAAGCATTGTGTCACAGTTATATTTTTGTGATAACATATGCATGTCAGGGCAGTTTGAGTATGTGCAAAATGATAATGGCGATTTTTATTTAATTTTTTTTCGCAGTTATTTTGTAAAAAACTTCTGATCACCATTATTTGCCACAATTTCTTTGTGACTTTGAAAACATGCATTTATTTAACCTTTTTTATTAAGTAAGTACATGTGTCAAAGCAGTGGTGCCTTACAAACACATCGGTCCGGCAGCACACAATTTATATTTTAATCGCAATATAATTGTTTTCCCTCGATTATCTTATCTTTTTTATTTTTATTATCAAAAATTTAAATAGAAAATCTAAAACGATTAATTGCACAGCCCTAAAGCATGTTTTTTTTTATTAATCTAGTGACCGTTTTCAAGAGCGCCCCCTATGGGTTTCGTAGAAAGTTTACAACTGGTGTTAAAAAAAATGCAACGGCTTCAAACGGTGGATTTGTTTTGTAAAGACTGAGCTTGGCCTACCTACATCACGTTATTTCATTGTCCTGTCCGTACCAACATGCTTTATATCCCAATCCTTTTTAGAGACGGATACTGATGTTGCATATGTGTTTAGTTTAGATTATGAAAAATTACGAGATTGCTATTACTGCCTTGTTGAATATTTATGCACAAGTTTTCCATGCGATGTATCCTCAAAACTGATGCGTGTTTAAGTCTTTAATTTTTTTTTTGCTGTGCTTCACGATCAAACCCTTATCTAAAAGTACTGTGATGATATCATTTGGTTTACCATAGTGTGTTACATACCAAAATAATGATTGAGTACTTTATTGTACAATTTTCTAAACAAATTGTAGTCCAGTAATGCACTTTTGAGAAGTAAAATCGAAAGTCCCTGAGGGGCCATAACAGTTTGTGCTATTCTGCAAAAGTTCTCTTTATGTGGTTCTATAGAGGTGTGTCCAGGATTTAAGCTAGATAAAAGGAGAACCTCTATGCCTGTTTGTTTGCCAAGTTATGCACAACATATTTTTGTGCGACTGTGATAAACATTCAATTTACTACTTGATATATTTGTAGTTTAATGTTTTTAGTACAATTCGTTGTAAAAATTTTAATCGTTTTGACGTACAGGTAAGACCGTGTTAGACCCAGTAAATGCAGAGCTGTACCAGATTGGGATCATTCATGCTGTCCTGTCCAGGCGTTTGTGAAACCGCATTGTGTGCATTGGCTTCATACCTGTCGGTGGCACCACACCTATGCCTGTCAATCAAGCATGCTCCATCCACACATGTGCTTAAGGGAAGTTTGTTTCTATAGGCTGGGCTTAATAAGGATGTAGTCCTATCTTGTATGCATTCTTTTGAGGGGAGCGGCAGTTCATTTGAATTTAAGATTTCTTTCATTTATGAAACTCTGTGATTGGGCTTGTTGCAATACAGGTAGTTGTGTTACCGGTCCTGCACGGTGGTCAGCCTCTCAACGACCCACACCAAAAAAAATGTTTTATAGTAACAAAATTATTTAGTTCAGTTAGAGAGCAGACGCTTCATGTCATACATACCAGGTCACTCAAAGGAACAGTATGTAGGATTGTGGCCAAAACTGGTATTGCAATCACAAAACTTGTGGCTAAAACTGGTATTGCAATCACACAACTGGTGGCCAATACACAAAATGACAACATAAACATCAGTTGGGGGCTGCAACTCCACTTTTTAAATGACAATATCCTGGCCAGACCACTGTTGTCAGTGATATAAGTATTTGAAATGAAAATGATTTCTTAATGTCTAGGGACATATCAGGGCCATTTTATGATTCATTGATATACATTTCTTACATACTGTTCCTTTAAAGCACTTTATTCAAACAAGTGCATTGCCGCTAATTCAAGAGTGAAAGTAAAAGGCTCACGGCTGCACGTGTAAGTGCGCGATTTAAGGCATGCAACTCATTCAAAAAATTGCAGCTGATTCAAACCGGAAAGTAAAATGCGCACGACCGTACACAGGGATTCATGCGCTATTCAACCCCACCCGATGATACCAGTGTCACCGGGTTTGTCACATGTCGATTAACCGGTGAAATTTTTTTCCTCAGTCACATCCCAATCAGTGATGTCATCTGAACTTAAACCCTGTAATCTCACAATACAAATGATTTTGTGGGTCAGTGCCAATCTTTTTTTTTATAACACATCTAGGGTGATTTATCGACTAATGATATCCGTTACAAAACTACAGCTACCAAATAAATATTTAAGTCATTAACAAGAGTGCCATTCATTTACAAATTTCAGTTTAATAATAAATTAATTATTAATATTGCTTATTTTTGTTTTATATGAATAGGCTAGACATCACAGGTAAAGCAACATGTGATGCAGCAGATAAACGTTTTAATAGTACATTTGTTCATTGAGAAGTAAACCAGACCAACCAATGGCACCGTTTCACTCTTCTTATACTAGGTCTGTGTGATTTTTAGTGTGTTGGATAAGCATTTGACTGTGATTCTGGCCTAAAGGGTGCATGTTTGGGAAACTGTGCCCTCCTTTGTAATTCTTGCAACTCGGAGTGATGAAATGGTGTCACCCACACCCAACTAATCACAGGCGTCCCACAAGGTTTTCCCTGTCCGCACGTACATATATAGATGCATGCATACATGTCCCTGTTCGAGTCGAGGTATTTTCAGGCTCCATTAAATGGCATTTGTTTACAGTGTGGATATGGCCGTCCAGGTCCACCAGGACATGTGTACGTGTGTGTGTGTGTGTGTGTGTGTGTGTGAAGGCTGAATTGTTTTTCTGGCAGTCCTGTCGCTGGTAGGTGCATGTCGTCCAAGGGGGGTGGTGAAGGGGCTCATTATCCACTAAACTCAATGGAATCATTGTATTAGAGAGAGAGAGAGAGAGCGAGAGACTGCAAGCCCAAAGACCCCTTTCCCAGTGTGATCCAACGCTGGTCTCTGTGTATATTGTTATGCTTGTTTAGGCTTGAAGTGTTTCGGGATGTTTTGAGTTTAACAGTTGCTGACCTCTAAATTGTATTCGAGTCATGTATTTGTCTCTCCATCTATAAGTTAAAGGGATAGTTCACCCAAAAATGAAAATTGTCATCATTTACTCACTCTCATTATGTTACAAATCTTTATAAATTTCTTTATTCTGATGAAAACAAAGGAAGAAATTTTAAGGGATGTTGGGCCCCATTCACTTCCATAGTTGAAAAAAAGGAACACTATGGAAGTGAATGGGGCTCGTAAACAGTAAATAATAACATTTTGGGGTGAACTGTCCCTTTAAGATTTTTGGCTCAGAAATGCATGATAATATATCGAAATGCAAAAGAAGAAAAACATCTTCATTCCAGCATGCAGCAGCAAATCAACTCATTTCCTGTTTCCCTGACTGCATGAACTTGCTTCCTCTGACATCATTTCCTGTTTGTTCTAGACTTTCACGGCTTGGTGCAACTCTCACCTGCGAAAGGCGGGAACGCAAATTGATAACATTGAGGAGGATTTCAGAGATGGACTCAAACTAATGCTGCTCCTAGAGGTCATCTCAGGTCAGTAGGCTACAACCTCATACATCATCACATAACCCCGTGTCGTCATGCCATATGGGCAGTGTTTCAACCATTCACAATACCTACAGCCCTGCGGTATAAGCAGGCAATTATTTCTCTACAAAAATTAAATCTTGGTTGCCTGAAAAACATTGTTACTATAGTTATACCATGGTTACTGCAAATTAACCATAGTTTTGCTACAGTAAGCATAGTTTAAAGGGATAGTTCGGCCAAAAATGATATTTACTTGGAGTTGCACATTTTTTGGACTTGAAGGAGCTGGACCCTATAACTTTACTTTTTAGCAGCTGGAAGACATAAAACATTTTCTAAAATAACCGAACTATCCCTTTAACCAAGTTTTTGGTAGTACAAAATGGTAATCAATAGGGCTGGAACGACGCGTCGACGTAGTCGATTACGTCGATTACGTAATTACGTCGATTTGCCGGAAATGCGTCGATGCGTCGCACTGTTTACATTTTGAAATGAAGGCGGCTTCAGCTCCGAACGGGTTATACCAAACAGACAGAACGCGATCAAAAGTGTGGGAATACTTTAAGCAGAGACCAAATAAAACACATACTGTGTAAAACTGAAATGGCATACCACAGCAGCGCAACACCTGTGTATGATCATCTTAAAAGAAGAAAACCTGGAGCTCTCCGACCTCAAAATGACGAGACGTCAGCGTAAGAATTTGAACTATTACAGTAAGTTTTTATACTTACCCTATAAACAATAGAATCAATACATATTGTGCTTAATACAGCTGCGTTTACATCTTCGTTTAATACGAGCTGCGAGACGCCTGACAGACGTGACATTGCATCGCTTCTGGGCAGTATGTTGAAACAGTAAATAAAGAGCAGGACATGTTTTTATATTAAGAAGTTATGAAATAATAAGTTACTGTCACATTGAGAACTGATAGGCATGTGCCCGCGTGCACTGAAAGCCAGCTGGCAGTGCGGAGTTCCCAATGAACGTCTTTTTTGCGAATATGTGCGCAGATATTACAGAAGCTCGTCTTGTAAGGTATTCCTGACATGCGTTTATTTAAAGTAACAGCGGCGTAAACGCTGTTTATAAAATATTAGAAGATCATACTAACTGAACTTGTTTTTTACCCGGAACTTAAGAAAAGTTAAATGTTAAAGTTAAATGAGAATGCAGTACTACTAATAGTAATAATATTAACAGTAATAATATAACCATTACATCTTATATAAGGGTTCATGAATCACAATGAACTTATTTTTACTTCAGTCTGAACTAATGCTGAGTTAATGCATGTACTAATCATAAACTAATGTTTAAAATATTAATATATGCCTATTTTATTGTTTAAGGTGAATAATGCCTCTTTTAAAGTGGCACTGCCACTTTATTTTTCATGTTGAAAATTTTGGTTTGTGTGTTTGTTTAATTAAGAAAATGCTTAAATAAAATGTTAGTGTTAATGGCAGATGTTACATTTATTATTTGTTGGGGAATTATATGTATAAAAAATCATTAGACTATTCGATTAATCGAAAAAATAATCGATAGATTAATCGGTTGAAAAAATAGTCGATAGTTGCAGCTCTAGTAATCAATATGCCAAAAAAACAAGGTTACTACTAGGGATGTCAATTTATGCAATTTCCCATATTCGATGATCATTTAAATTAACGATCAATCAATCGAATAATCGTTAACATTAATAGTGCAATAAGCCTTCACTGCAGTGGCATTTCCAATGACATAAAAGTGTGCATAAAAACGACAGCTTCCTCACGCGAATTAAAAGATTTTATTTTGTCTAAATAACATGCTAGTGGGATTGTAAAATGAGTCAATGTAGTTGTTGTTTTGATAAAATCATCAATTTAAACTTATCTCGTAATGAAATATAATGACTAATAGACACGGTGTATAACTCCGCCTCACATGGGCACTCTGCAACAGACGCATGAAAGTCCATGACATGTCAAAATAACAGTTTTATTATCATCAAGTGTTATTTATCAAGTTGTTTACCTCGCTTTCCGAGTCGTTGATACACTGTTTGTAATTATATTCAAGAAGCACACGAAGGGCACTTTTCTCGTCGTCACCTCAGCTTAGACGTACTTTCAGCAAAGATGCTTATATTACGGAGATGGCAACCTTCCATTAGAAAACATGCAGCGCCTCAGCTCAGCCAGTCAATAATGATGATCAGTGATATATGTTGCGGGCATTCAGGTTGTAACGACAGTCAGTTACAGTTTACATTTGACAGTTTCTTGCCATAATTTAAGATTACATTTTAATCTGTTCATTAAAAACGGCTTCTGGTCTCCTTCTCTGTATATAGCAGCGTTGCTATGCTAATCTTGCAGGCTTCCCTGAAAGAGGGTCTTTGCTTTCAGTATCCTAAACGTATTTGCATTTTCTGCGTCGGACCCTCACAGATCCACTGCGGATGTAATTTCGTTGCGTTGGCAGCCAGCCAGCCTCGTCTCGCATGACGTTAAAAAGTACATGCGTGTGCGTTTTGATCATAGCTAGTAGTTTAACTTTTGCGCGCTCACTTAATTTTTTTTTTCTCCGACTGTATGTGTTTTGCGCAGGCGCCGCACACACGTGCATGATCTTGTTTTTCAACAATCGTTAAGTTTTATCGAGTAAATTCTTATCGACAATTAATCGAAGATCGATTAATTGTTAACATCCCTAGTTACTACACTTGTTTGCTATTATAAAACTAGCATTCATTTTCGAAAGGGAAGTTTTGTACAAACCAATGTAGTAATCTTGAGCAATTTTTTGCTGTAGTCACAAATTATCTTGTGGCCTGTTAACTCTTTCCCCGCCATTGAGTTAACTCATCAATTAAGAGAAAATGATTCTCCGGCCAATGACAAGTTTTTCCGGCAATCCATATTTCCGCTATTATCCAACAGGTGGCGCTCTTACCTAGGCATGGGCTGGTTACAGGTTTCAAGTTATACCAAGGTTTTAAACAGTCAAGGTTTCAAAATCACTAAAATATTCTGTGATACCGTCTCCAAGGTATGAGCTGTGTTTATACAAAATTCATTAAATCATTAAGTCATGTGATTGCTTGATTTTTACATTTAATATACATTATGGAAATATTATATATTTTTTGAAAGCATGTTATAATTTAAAGGCTTTATTTTAACCTGCCATTTGAAAATAACACATTTTACTGCTGCAATGGCAATACCGCACACCGTGAAACCGTGGTATTTTTGCTAAAGGTTATCATACCGCCAAAATCTTATACCGGCCCATGCCTACTCTTAACCAACTTATAAAACCTGTAATTATCCCCTTAGGACAAACGGTTCAAACTCCGTGTATGTTTTGATCATCACTCTAAATTTGATCACTATCAAAGGTCCCTCACAAACATGCAATTATCTCAGCTTTTTGCTTAAAATTTGGTAAATAAAGATAGGATAGATTGTCTGTTTATATATTTAAAGAAGAACATTTTCTGGAAGGCATATAAACTTTTGTGAAAAACGTAAAACAATGCTAGCGCTGGCTGGCAACTTTTTTTTTTAAAACACTTGCGGGAAAATTTTTTAGAGAGATGTGCCATTCAGGTGCCATTAAATTCTTTCCTGGTGGATGATAAAATGGCCCAATAATTCCTATAGATGTATATTTGAACTGGAAATCATAATGTATTTGGTTATGTGTTTTTTATGCATTTTTACAAATGCTCAACCTCTGTCATTAATGTTGCAAGCACCATGCTGCATCAGAAACGCTACAACAATTAGATTTGTATAAAAGATGTATGTACTTGTTGTTTTATTGTGATATATTTTGAAATGTTGCAGAGATGTTTGACTAATGTTTAGCAAATGTGAACGGGATCGGGGCCTTCAGCGTTTGCTGATACTATGGAAAAAGTGTCATCAGGGAGCGTGACAGCTAATCGCTTGTGTGTGTTCATGCAGGGGAGAGATTACCGAAACCTGAAAGAGGCAAGATGAGAGTGCACAAGATCAACAATGTCAACAAAGCGCTGGACTTCATCGCCAGCAAAGGAGTCAAACTGGTGTCAATTGGCGCAGAAGGTACAAATGCATTCCTGTATATCGCTTTGAAATCCTTTCAGCATATCTTTGTGAGTACAACAGAGGACTAGAAATCCTAAGGTCATTTATTGAACTGTCACGCAGGCATTTCACTGCTTTCTCTGCCAAGTGAAAATCCCACAGCTGATATAAAGACATATGCATGTTTGTGTGCGTGTGTGTTTGGGAAATTGTGACCTTTCTGATCCTCCTCCGTATTGATGCAGTGGCAGAGAGATGAAGTCTGTTTTTCTGAATGCTTTATGAGTAATTACAAGGCAGAAGTGCATTGATATTTCTTACACGTGCTTGTTAGGTTTTGTAAACTTCTAACCTTCTGGCTTGAATCACTTTATCTATAGATGTTTTGCAGATCATTTTGCAGATTATGTGCTTTGAAAAGTTAAAAAATCTTACATTGATACAGGGGCGGTTTCCCAGACGGGCTATTCTAGTCCCAGACTAAAGTGCATGTTTGCCTTAATTTAAAAATGATATATCTTGACAGTATAGTAATCAGTGCCATTGTTTTGTCTCGAGACGCACAACAGTAAATTTTTTTGTAATGCAGGTCTGTAAAAACGATTAAATGTCCTAAAATAACTAAGGGCTAGTCCCTGTCTGGGAAACTGCCTCATAATATTGTAGAACCGCACCAGCGCCATGGTAAACGTGCAAATTGAATTTAGATATCTCAGGCTTTTTTAAAACATTTATCTGCATGTTTAACCTTGCTTTCATCTGTTTCACCATCTGTACAGAACGTCATGCGGTAAAGAAAATGTGTCCACTCTAATAAATAGATGCTAGTCAGATACATAGAAAGATGCCTGGTCATGATAAGAACAAATATCAAATATATATTTTTTCACTTATAAACTAATAAAAACTGTATGGTGAAACGGATGCTTTTAATTTTTTTAACAATGTTGTTTTTGTTTTTGCATTTGTAGAAATTGTGGATGGAAATGCAAAGATGACTCTGGGAATGATTTGGACCATCATTCTCCGCTTTGCCATCCAGGACATCTCAGTGGAGGGTAGGCATAATTTTTTATTTCTAGACACTTAATTTTGCACCGCAAATAAAGGCCACATCCACACAAATCCAGAGCTTTTCCAATGCAATCTTTTCTTCATCATCTCAAGAAATGTGTCCAAAAGGCAGAAGACAAACGTGTGTCATTATAACATGTTGTTATCAAGCCCTTTGACACAGGGGTTTTAAGTACAGATCAACATTCACAATGAGAAATGTCTGCAAACTGGAATAAAGCAGAGGTCCGGAAGCTCCTCACTATCCGTGCTGACACCGCAATCATTTCCCATCATAATGGTGCACGTCATGAGCAAGTTCATGATCAGGTCAAAAAATAAATGCACGTGCATGGTTTCTCCAGAGAGAAATAGCAGATTATAAACAAACTTGTTCATTTTCAGTGTATTTTATGTAATATGCATGTGAAATTGGCTAAAAAATATGGATTTGCTCATATGAACACAAAGGGTGTCAGTTCCAGATTTATCCACCGTGGGACCTAGTTAAAAAAAATAGCGGTTTCACGGTCCCAAAACGTCAGATCCTTCTGGACGAAACGCAGATCCGATACAAAATTTTACATATAGACGGTTTCATTGTATGGACGTACGTTGTCATGGTTACGCCTCTGAACAGAACTTAACTTCTGGTCTCTCTGGTTGTTTAATAATCGGACTAATTGCTAACTGAACTCTGAAACAAATATCTCGTCAAAAATAACAAATGTTTTGGTTTCCTGAAGGCGAGGGGAGACGGCGATCATGTATCACCTCTATGTGAAGGGAGGTTCGGCAGACAAGTAGCTCAGTGTAGTTTTTAATACACATTACAGGGTTTCCACGGGTCCTTGAAATCCTTGAAAGTTTGTGAATCTGGGGAAAAAAATTCAAGGCCCTTTTTGAAAATATACATATTTTAGAAACGGGTAAAAAAATCCATATTATTCCTCATAAAAATTCTAGGCTTTTTAAGCACACGTGCTAAACTGTTCACTTATGCTTTTATCTTCTGTATGGAAAATGTTGATTCATACCAAAATGCTTTTTTGCATAGTTGTGTTTGACACATTGTGTTTGAAAACTTCTCGAGTTACGTATGTAGCTGTTGTTCCCTTACGTATGTAGCTGTTGTTCCCTGAGAAGGGAACGAGACGCTGCGTCTCCTCCGCCATACTTCCTGTGTCCCTGTAACGCCATCTTTGGCAATATTTCAGATAGCGATATACTTCCTTGCTCCCATGTCACCCTGTCTTTGTTGTTAAGCCTCACCATTGGTTGAATTTGATATACACATTCAGATGCACTTACCCCTGGAGGCGTCCCCAAAGTGTCACCGCAGTGACACAGCGCGAGTTCCCTCAAAAGGGAACTGTAACAATGTATCTTAAAAGGTAACACGATGTAACCTTGCTCTCACTTGAAATGTATCCTCACATTTAGTCCTTGAATTTGAGGGTATTGGACCTGGAAAGTCCTTGAAAGGTCCTTGAATTTGAAGTTAACTAAGGTGTGGGAACCCATGATGGGTGTTGATTATTTTTCAATAATCGCACACCTAAGCTTTAAAATGTCTTAAAATAGGCATCAGAGCAATGTTTGTAGTAACCTCCAGTACTTTTCCAGTATTATTTTCTTATAATTCACCGGCCCGTCGTCAATTATTCCTTACTTATCAGAAATAAACTACTGTAAAACCGGAAGTTAAGTTTGTTCCACGAAAGCAGTTTGTGTTGATACTGCTGAAATGTGAGCTAAATTTGTCTTTGTGGAGATGTGCTCAAAATGTTGTGCTTTAGAGGTACAAAACGTAACAAATGCTTACATTTTTTTCTATTACTCTGCAGAAACCTCGGCTAAAGAAGGATTGTTGCTCTGGTGTCAGAGAAAGACGGCGCCTTACAAGAATGTCAATGTTCAGAACTTCCATATCAGGTCTGAACCAAATGCATGTTTGCTCTGACTTCCTATTCGGTTTTGATTTGCTCTTGTGTTAAAGCAAGTTTTGCATAAATCCTTGTTATGGATATTCCACTATTTGAATAAACAAATGAACAATAAAAGCTAAAGAGTGATTTAAAGAAGAATCGCACCTAAGGGGGATGAAAATGCATCCACCTTTAAGTGGGCAGTTTAACGCCTTTCATGAAATACAAGAATTTGTCCTATTTGATTACTTTACTTAAGAGTTAAACAATTACATTAGTGCAGGAATAGGATGTTGTAAATGTGATTGTTTGAATGCTGCCCTCTGCTGGGCATGTGTAACATCTATTGACACTATTTCTCTTTGGACAGCTGGAAGGATGGTCTTGCCTTCAATGCTCTGATCCACAGACACAGGCCAGAGCTCATTGATTATGACAAACTGAGAAAGGTGAGTTAATATCTTGGGAATAAAAAAGTAATAAATAATATAGGGCTGACAAAAGATTAATCGTGATTAATCGCATACAAAATAAAACTTTGTTTTTGCTTAATATATGTGTTTGCACTGTGTGTAATTTTTGTTTTGTATATAAATACACACACATGCATGTATGAATTTAAGAAACCTTTACGTGTGTGTGTGTGTGTGTGTGTGTGTGTGTGTGTGTGTGTGTGTGTGTGTGTGTGTGTATATATATTTATTTATTGAGACTTTTATCCATTTTAAATTATATATAAATGACAAACATATACATATATACAATTTTTAGTGATGCACCGATGTATCGGCCGCCGATATGTATCGGCCGATTTTTGATGAATTTGAAACCATCGGCAATAGCACGAGAAAGGCCGATACCGATTGTTTATTAATTAACTGCATAAAGAAATCCATTATATGTAAAAAACGAGTTAATGTTGTTAATAAAATTAATGCTGAATAGCAAAAACCACCTTTGAAAGTTGTCATGCTGTCTTATTATATTTGATTTAGCTTAATTTGTGCCTCTCTTATTATGTTGGTCAGTTGAATGTTAATTAGATCCAATCCATGTTCAGTAAAAATAAGTTGATACAGAAATAAACTTGCTAATAGACCACCTGTATAGTATTGTATACAAGTGTTTAATATTGGCATCGGCCAGATGTTGTCTGTTTAAATCGGTATCGGCCCAAAAATTACTATCGGTGCATCCCTAACAATTTTTCTTAAATGTATACTTTTATCTGTATAAATTATTACACACAATAAACACACAGATATATTATGCAAATATAAACTTCAATTTTGTATGCGATTAATCCCGATTAATTTTTGACAGCGCTAGTAAATAATAACATCTTTATTATGTTAATATGCAAAAATGCAAAAGACGGTGATGTTTAGAAATGTATGAATATCTGGTGTCTAACAATGATGGATAATTTCCAATTAACCTCCAATATTTAAAATTGAATGAGGAATATACTCCTAGTCCCAAGCCGGCGTAAAAATTTGTCAGCTGCTGTAAAGGTTTCTGTGCAAAACATTATTAAGATATTTGCACGTTGGGTTAAAATGCTGGTCAGAATTTTTTTGCACCTAAAAAAATTGCGTCCTCATTGTGAATCACGTTTACGCACTGCATCCAAAACTTTCGTCAGCCATGAAATATTCGTATCGGGTTCGATTTTCTGCATTTTCACATTCTTAGCTATTTTTCGCAACAGACGAATTAATATGCATCGAATACAGGGTGCAAGGTTTATGTGCGTAACTAATGACAATAACAGACTACAGTATGCAAAGATCTATAGTCGGTGTAAGCTTTCCTTAAATATGCATTGATTGTTTTACTATCTAGTACAATCAGCTATGCATCATATAACTTATTACCTATGTGTTAACAGGATGACCCAGTGACCAATCTGAACAATGCTTTTGAAGTGGCAGAGCGCTACCTCGATATCCCCAAGATGTTGGATGCAGAGGGTAAAAACACTTGTTTTTTTTTTGTGTGTGTCTATCTGTGCACGTATTTGTGTCGTATGTTACACGTGAGTTTTGCGTGATCAGATGTGTATGCTTGTGTAATAATTGGGTGTGTTTTTGATAAGAGAGCGTGACTGAGATGATGTGTAAACGTGTGTGTGTGTTTTGTGCCTGTCAGCACATGCCCTGTATTTTTAGGAGTTGTTCCTGGTCTCAGACATTGCATATACTCACACCTAATGTCTTCCACAAACAGTGTCATCATGGTAACTTCCCTAAGTTGTTATGTTGTTTCTCCCTCAAGCATGATGTCTCCAGGATCTCTCCGTTCACCCTAATGTGCCAAAGCTTATTATGTATACATATACGCATGCATGTATGTTTTAATCCCGTGTGCTCTACAAGGTGATGAAATTTATCTAGATTTGAATGCACACAGCAACTATTGGGTCAGGGTTGCCAAGTGAGTGGGTTTCCTGTGGATTTGGGTTACTTTAAAGGTATAGCGGAAGATTTTCCCAAATTTTTGAAAAGAACCGCCCCTCCACTTTAAAAAAAAAATGCACCTGCGCAACACTCTGAGGGAACGCCTATTAAACGTGTGCACGAGACAGACCATGCACGAGCTTCTTCTCTTCGCTCTGTTTACCATGTCTGCACGGTTCGTGACTTGTGCCATCGCTAATCATAGCTTACATCAACTTTTACTAGCAGTGATTTTAAATGGATTTCTCCAAATAGCATGACAAACTTTACCTGTCGAGTAGAAACTTTGCGTGGGAAGCCCAACCTGTGCTTTTAGCACACGCCAGCGAGTGAAATAGTCTCCCAAAAACACTCTGGTCTTGTTTTTTTCTTCAGAGGTCTTTCTCTTCTTGTCATACAATTCATAGACACGTAATCTCTTGCGACCCTCAGACATTTTGAAAAACCATGATGAGAACGCAAGCTTCAGTGAATGGCCAAAACTGTAGCCCACCACACATATACACCTCAAAGTGCGTATGTGCAGAAAGCGAACCTAGGGACGAGCACGTATGACGGCCTTACGTCAACATATCACCAGAATGATTGACAACTGGGATGACCAATAGTCTTGATGATCCACCCGGAAAAAGAAAATCTTCTGCTATACCTTTAATACTATTGCATTTTTTTATGTCCACGGGTTAAAGCGACCCATTCATTTTATATTTAGCCCGGGGAATGCAAATTTTATCAAACGAACCTTGCCAAAAATGCAGATTTTACCCCGGAATGCGATGTTTAACAAAAAAACATTGGGCTAGTTTTGAGTAGCAATTGGGCAGGATCTACTGTGAAACCTGGCAACCCTGCATAGAGGCTGTGATATAAATATTGTTGTATGATGTAAAATCAGCGTTTATGACTTTAACCTATTAACTGGCACTGTCCTGTGAGCAGGACACCCGAGTTTATCACGACAAACTATATATTGTTGGAAAGGTCAATAGTTTTCCTATTTCAAAACCTTTAGCGGTAATTATAATGCAGTGACTGTAATTTATTAATTTGTGACAAGAGTATGCAGCAAACCAACACACACCTCTTTTTATAATTTTATGTGTAAAATTATACTATATGGCATTATTTTTATGTATTACAATACATTTAAACTGCTATAACTTTTTTTTTTTTCGCTTCCAGACCCTTCCGTAAAAAAACTTTAAAGTGCTGTCTTTAAAACAATACCAAAATCACCACCCACTCAAAAAGGGCTGTGCCAGGTAAAGGGTTAAAGAAAAACTGTGCAGTACGTGCACCATTAGTGGCATCAAGCAAAATTTGTAAAATAATAAACAAAAATGGATTTTAAGCTTATTGTTAAAGGTGCAGTGTGTAAATTTTAGCGGCATCTAGTGGTGAGGTTGCGAATTGCAACCAACGGCTCAGTCCACTCCTCACCCCTCGCTTTTGAAACACATAGAGAAGCTGCGGTAGCCGCCACCGGACAAACATGTCATCGTCGGAGACAACTTAGTAAAAAAATAGTCAGTTAAGGGCTTCTGTAGAAAAATGGCGGCACAAAATGTCGACTTCCATGTAAGGGGACCCTCGGTGTATGTAGATAAAAAGGTCTTGTTCTAAGGTAATAAAAACATAACGGTTTATTTTCAAGGTCTTTATACACCCCTGATAATATAGTTTTGTATATTATTTTGCATTTCATTCAAGAGATCCTTCTAAAAATTACACACTGCACCTTTAATGCTTGCACAATCAATGCTTTTCTCAATCAATTTTCATTTCCATCACCATTTAGGTACAACGTTTTCTTTTCTATCTATTTGTGTTTACGAGTGTGTAACAGGTGTTGTCTGCGCATGTCTGTTGCGTATGTGCAGTTATGTCCCGTCTTTGTCTCTCTGTGTACGGGTGTATAACTCTTGTTTCCCTGCAGACATAGTGAACACTGCACGTCCAGATGAGAAAGCCATAATGACCTATGTGTCCAGTTTCTACCATGCCTTTTCTGGAGCCCAGAAGGTACCCTGCCCCCTCCCATGACCCCTAATCCCTGACCTCTGTGACCCCAGCTCCTCTTCAGCATGGCTTTTTGGAATAACCAGAGGGGGGCGCTGGTGAAGCATACTCACTTTCAAGCATACAACATTTTGCCATAACGTGCATACGGGTTGTATGGTGTGCGTCTCATCTCGCCCTCCTCTAGCCTACGACTGACTCTTTATCTCAACAGCGGATTAGCTCTGTCTCTCACTACGCGGGTTGCCACGGTTTTAACGCCGGACTTTGAACCCCATTTTGCTTTCAGTGGGGGCGCCCATAAATTTTCTCTGCATAATCAACTGACCCCAGACACCCACTTGCTCTCTCAATGGGGACTCTCACAGGCTTTGGGTTGCTTTGCTTCACCGCTGTTTCTCTCTCTCTCTCTCTTTCTGCTGGCCTTGCTATAGATATTGTGGGTACTCTACGGCCGGATGAGAAGGCTATTATGACCTACGTCTCCTGTTTCTATCACGCCTTCTCAGGTGCTCAGAAGGTGAGAAACCTTTGACCCCTGATGTCTGCCCCTGTAACTCTTTAAGCCGCTTTCAGACCTGGTTTGTTTTCTTGTTTTTTCTAATACTAGACGCATTGAATTATAAAACACGCATCACAATCGCAGTGTACGTGACATTTAGATAATAAGCATTCAGAAAGTCATAAATCTGCAAAATCGGCATAGCTTTTCAAATCTGGATTAAAGTGGCATGCTATATTCATGTCTAGAGTTTTGTTTCTCAAGTGAAATACTTAAAATGTGACCCTGGACCACAAAACCAGTCATCATATGAAATTGAGATGTATATATCATCTAATAGCGGAATAAATTTCTACTTTCTATTGCTGTATGGTTTGTTGGATTAGAAAGTATTTGGCTAATATACAACTATTTGAAAATCTGGAATCTTATCTGAGGATGCAAAAAATATAAATAATGAAAAAAATGCATTTTAAAGTTGTCCAAATGAAGTGCTCAGCAACACATATTTCTAATGATAAATATGTTTTTGATAAATATGTTTTTGATATTTACGGCAGGAAAGTTAAAAAATATCTTCATGGAACATGGTCTTTACTTAAATCAATAATCTTGAACCATACAATGTATTTTTGGCTATTGCTACAAATATACATGTACAACTTATTACTGGTTTTGTGGTCCAGGGACCATGCTCACAAATGAACAAAGATGCTCATTTAAATGAATAAATCTCCAGACTGATATCATGTTTTTATGAATCATATTCATTGAAAGTAGCGCTGCCTAATGATTAGTCGCGACTATTCGTTTGCAGAATAAAAGTTTTTGTTTACGATTATTATACACGGTACATCAACAAATATTATGTATATAAAAATACAAACACATGTATGTATAATTTTAAGGAAAAAATATATTGATATAATAAAGTATATAATATAATATTTATATATGGTATAAATTATATGTAAATATACAAATGTTTATACACATACAAATATTTCTTAAATATATACATGCATGTGTGTGCATTTATATATACATAATTATTATACACATTACACACAGATTTAATATGTAAACAAAAACTTTTAATCCGTACACTATTAGTTGCGAATTGTACGGCAGCTCTAATTGAAAGGCACAATATGCTTCATTAAATGCATATTTATAACAGAAATGATCGTTCCTGATAAACATCTGATCCATTCACCTGTAATGTAGTGTACTGCACCACTAATAAATCAAAAACAAACCAGGTGTGAAAGCAGATTTAAGAGTAGAGGTCATTGCTTCATAATACCTAAACCCACTGCTTCTTCTTTACAGATTTTCTTTCTGGTTAACGCTTTCATTTGGGTTTGCTGGTCTATTAAATCATTGGTTAAAAGCTTGATGTTTCATATTTGCTCTCAGTGTTGCACATGTGATGTCACAAAACAAAACAAGAGCAGAATTACTGCGACCAACACTGATTGTAAACATGAAAGTCAATGCAGTTCAAGAAATTGATTTCCATGAAGGACTGGGGTTACTGTTAGGTTTTTATATGTACTGTATAATGCCTATTATAATGATGTACCACTGTAATATAATGTGTTAGTAATGTTAAACAACATGAAAATGAATTTTAAACATCTTTTCTAGTCTTTCTTTATATAATTAGACTTTATTCTCACCATTAAAGGGAGACTCCACTTAAAAAAAAATCTAATTTGCCGGCCCCCCACCCCAGAGTTAAACATTTGATTTTACCGTTTTGGAATCCATTCAGCTGATCTCTGGTATGCTACCACTTTTAGCATAGCTTAGCATAATCCATTGAATCGGATTAGACCATTAGCATCGCGCCAAAAAATAACCAAAGAGTTTTGATATTTTTCCTATTTAAAACTTGACTCTTGTGTAGTTACGTTGTGTACTTTTTCTAGGCCGGTATGGCTAGGAACTATACTCTCATTCTGGCGTAATAATCAAGGACTTTGCTGCTGTAACATGGCTGCAGGAGGCGCAATGATTTTACGCAGTACCCGAAAATAGTCCTCTGCTATTGGAAGTTACTAAGGGGACTACTTTCGGCTGCTTCGGTCTTAGTACACGATGTAACTACAGAAGAGTCAAGTTTTAAATAGGAAAAATATTCAAACTCTTAGGTTATTTTTGAGCGTAATGCTAATGGTCTAATCAGATTCTATGGATTATGCTAAGCTATGCTAAAAGTGCTAGCGCCAGACCCGGAGATCGGCTGAATGGATTTCAAAACGGTAAAAATGACATGTTTAACTCTAGGGGAGCTGGAAAATGAGCATATTTTCAAAAAAAGTGGAATGTCCCTTTAATATAGCCATACAAGCTGGCATGTCATTTAAAGGAAAGAAAGTAAACCACTTTTTAAAATTTTAAATTACGTTTTAGACATATTTTAGTGATACAAACATTTACATAGATATACATTTCTGGTTATTTACATAGACTAAGCCAGTTTTGTTAATTTATTTTTGGTAATTGTTATAATGTGCTTTAGCATTTGACATGAGCGATATGAACACTTTCTGTGTTTCAGCGATAGTTAATGCTGTATGAACCCTGGTGAGATCATCCAGCAGTGGTATAAAAATTGATAGCATGTGTATTTTGAAGTTAGACTACACGTTTTCGAAACTAACCAATGTTGTTTTTTGCATGCAACATCAATTGGCATAATTGCATAAAGTTAGCATAAACGTTGATGTTCAGCTGATTGTTAATTTTATTTGGCTATTTTTAAGCATGTGAATGATTTCATAGCACATTATTAACTGACAACACTTGGAGTTTTGTTTTCGGTGTGTGTGTATAAGTCATTTGCGTGTTTTTGAATGTTAATTTAAAATACATTTTGCTAAACTCACTGACCAAACCGAAAATTGTAATAAATTACGGTAGTAGTCTTACGAGTTTTCTCAGAAGCAGCATTTACAGTTTTTAAAACAAATAACATATTGAAGTATGCTGTGTATACTGTATTATACTAAACAAAACATATAGTATACACTTAATACTTCACTTAATATAGTGCACTGTATGCAGTTTGATTTATTCTTGGATAAAATTTCATATTTAATACGGTTTAATAACTTCCATGTTCTGTGGTAGGCTGAGACAGCAGCCAATCGTATCTGCAAGGTGTTGGCGGTCAATCAGGAAAATGAGCACCTGATGGAGGACTACGAAAAACTGGCCAGTGATGTAAGTTTGCCTGTTTGTGTGCTTTTTTAATGTTTGTACGTGGATGAAAGGCATGTTTACTAGCCATGCGTTTTGGCGCACCTTACCCTATCTCATTTTCCTCCTGTAGTTGTTGGAGTGGATACGTAGGACAATCCCATGGTTGGAAAACCGTGCTCCGGAAAAGACCATGACAGAAATGCAGCAGAAACTGGAAGATTTCCGTGACTATCGTCGTGTTCACAAACCACCCAAAGTTCAGGAAAAATGTCAGCTAGAGATCAACTTTAACACATTGCAGACCAAACTTCGTTTGAGCAACCGACCTGCCTTTATGCCGTCTGAGGGACGCATGGTGTCGGTAAGAAATGCCGTTTAACACATTGCATAACGTTTACTGTGAACCTTCTTACCTGACGTTATGATGAAAGACGTTAATATTTTGTCATTCTCTAGGATATTAACGGGGCGTGGCATAAACTGGAAGGGGCGGAAAAAGGCTACGAAGAGTGGCTACTGAATGAAATTCGTCGTTTGGAGAGGCTTGACCATCTTGCAGAAAAGTTCCGTCAGAAAGCAGCCATCCATGAAAGCTGGACAGATGGTATGCTCACTGAAACTTGCATTACTTGGTACTAGACTTTGACGAAACAGTCTAAAATCTTTTTCCATTTTGTTCACTATTTCCGCGTAAAGGTAAAGAGATCATGCTAACACAGAAGGATTATGAGACTGCAACTCTGTCTGAGATCAAAGCTCTCCTGAAGAAGCACGAGGCGTTCGAGAGCGACCTTGCTGCCCATCAGGACAGAGTGGAGCAGATTGCCGCCATCGCACAGGAGCTCAAGTGAGAACGTGACAAACACAAAGCTAATGAAACAAAATAATTAACTCTTTCCTCACCAGCATTTTTTTAAAAGTTAATTTTCACAAAAGTTTAATGACTTCCAAAAAATGTTCTTCTGTAAATATATAAACATAGACCATCTGCTTTCAAACAAAAAAGTTTTATCCTACCTTTATTAGTTCTTTTATAATCACCTCTCAAATATGGGTAGGTTTCTTTAAAAACACAAAAATTTTGAGCAAAAAGCTGAGATAATTCCATTTTTGTGAAGGGCTTTTGAGATAGATCTCATTCAGCGCGATATCAAAACCCGAAAAAACTCGTCATTGGCAGGGAAGCATTTTCTCATAATTGACAAGTTAACTCGTCAATGGCAGGGAAAGAGTTGAAGGATTATTCCACTTTCAAAGTGGAATAATCCCCCGAGTCATTCAAAATTTTTATGTCTTTCTATGTGCAGTTAAGAAGAAATTCAGTTTTTTGAAGAAAACATTCCAGGATTTTTCTCCATATAGTGGACCTCAATAGTTTACAGTTTCAATGCAACTTCAAAGAGCTGTAAACAGTCACAACCGAGGCATAAGGGCCATTTTAGCCCAAAAATTTTGTACTTTTTAAATGGTAAATGGACTGCATTTATATAGCGCTTTCATAGACCAATGGCCATCCAAAGCGCTTTACATATTGCCTCGCATTCACACATTCATAAGCCGAAGGTGATGTCAGCCATGCATGGCGCCATCCAGCTCGTGGATGGCAGCTGGGGTTAGGTGTCTTGCTCAAGGACACCTCGACACTTGGTCAGGTGGAACTGGGGATTGAACCACCAACCTTCCGATTTGTAGACAACCTACATGAACCACTGTCGCCCACAGTTTTTAACCACAACTTCTCGTCTTGTCACGCTGTCACATCATAAAGCTAATGCCTTGCGTACTACACAATCACGTCTAGTTTGGAGAAAGAGCACGTTTCTGATGTTTTTGTTTTATGTGTAATGATACAAATTAATGTCTTTTTGTCAGTTTATTGTTTAAAATAGTCTGCAAGTGTGCGTTTCACATACCTAATTTTCCGGACTATAAGTCACTCCGGAGTATAAGTCGCATCAGTCAAAAATGCGTTTTGAAGAGGTAAAACATATATACGTCGCACTGGACTATGTCACGTTTATTTAGAAAATGATTTCACAAAATCCAAGCTCAAGAACAGACATTAAATCTGGAAAGGCAAGTTATTCAACTGAACAATGGCACACAGAACAGTAGGCTGAATAGGTGGCCGTACATGTTAACGTAACATTAACATTTATTAAGCTAACAAAAATCAAGTTTACCAAGCTCCTGAAGTCGCACCTGACTATAAGTCGCAGGACCAGCCAAACTATGAAAAAAGTGTGACTTATAATCCAAAAAAATGGTATGTAACCCGTAACTTTTTGACGTGATTACGTAGTACGCAAGGTCACGTTGCTGCGTCAATGGCTAGTGCAAGATGAGAAGTTGTGGTTTAAAAGTGCTTTTTTTGCAAAAATTATGATTGCTTCGCTAGATAAGAGCCTTAGGCCTCGATTGGGATTGTTTAGAGCCATTTGAAACTGCGTTAAAACTGTAAACTGTTGAGGTCCACTAAAGTTCACTATATGGAGAAAAATCCTGGAATGTTTATCTCAAAAAAACTAAAAACTTTGGATGACATGGGGATGTTTAATTTTTCAATTTTTTTCTGAAAGTGGAGTAATCCATTTAAAAAAATGTATGCATGATGAATGAAAGCTAAGAAAGAAAGAAAACAAATGATAAAACCATTCGCTGCGTTTGTTATAGTGAGCTGGACTACTATGACTCTCCGAGCGTTAATGCACGCTGTCAGAAGATCTGTGAGCAGTGGGATGCCCTGGGTTCCCTCACACAGAACCGCAGAGAATCTCTTGAGGTTTGTTCCCTTTCTGGAAGCGACCCTTTTTGGCACATCTGGACATGTGCTTCATCATTTTTTGTGTATGATGTTATCTGCAGAGGACGGAGAAACAACTGGAGTCTATCGATGAACTCTATCTGGAGTATGCTAAAAGAGCAGCACCATTCAACAACTGGATGGAAGGGGCGATGGAGGATCTTCAAGACATGTTCATCGTACACAACATTGAGGAGATCCAGGTACAACACTAACAGTTTTCAGTTTTGCGGTCCAAATATGGGTGTTGAATCCTTAAAGGCCCATGTGAATCATCTGTCCTCTGGTAACTTTCTTGGAATGGGATGAATGGAATAACATTGGATCAGAACTGTACTTACATTTGATGGTCTCCTTTAGGGACTGATGACAGCTCATGAGCAGTTCAAGTCCACTCTTCCAGAGGCAAATAAAGAGCGTGAAGCTATCCAGGCCATCCAGGCTGAAGTTCAGAAAATCGCTCAGTACAATGGCATCAAATTGGGTGGAAACAATCCTTACACCACCATCACCCCACAGAGCATTGATAGCAAGTGGGACAAGGTAAGATTGTGGTGAAATTTCTGCCTTGCCTTAACTAAACCGTTAAGTTTGCATATACTGATGCATGGTTTGTTTCTCAGGTGGAGAAACTGGTACCACAGCGTGATCAGGCTCTTCATGAAGAACTTGCCCGCCAGCAATCCAATGACCATCTCAGACGCCAGTTTGCCAACCAGGCCAACAAGATTGGCCCATGGATACAAAACAAAATGGAGGTATAGTAACTTCTTTTTCTTGGTTTGCTTCTCTTAAAGTCTCTTTCATTACAATATAATGGTCTTTTGTTGTTTTTTGGAAATAATAAAAATGCTGAATAATTTGCGTTTGAATAGGAGATCGGGCGGATATCAATTGAGATGAACGGAACGTTGGAGGATCAGCTAACCCATCTGCGTCAGTATGAGCAAAAGATCATTGAATACAAACCCAACATCGACCAACTGGAGGGAGACCATCAGCTCATTCAGGAAGCACTTATTTTCGACAACAAATACACTTCTTATACTATGGAGGTAAGACATGCACACTTTATTATTTTATGGGTCAATGACGTGACGTTAATTATTGTGTGTCTGTATGGATAAATTAAATTTAAAAGGGTTAAAATTTCAAAATAAATTTGCAATTACTTGCATACATTCTCTTTTTTGAAGTATAAAATGCCTGGTTTTATTTCATTTTGAAAGAATATTTGGGGAATAATTGCAAAAATGTCAGTGTGGTGTAACCGGTCTGTGTCAATTGGTGTAGCTAGTATTTTTTTTAATAAAATATAAATATATTCATAAAAAATTTGGAAAAAAATATAATCATCTAGTTTAGTGTAATGTGATTTTTTTTACATACATTTGACATCATTTGTCAAAGATTATTTAGAAAACAGAGCTGTTTTAAGCATAAGTCAGGACAAATTTTACAAAAACGCATTTAAATGTACTCATTTAGAAATAATTTATAAAATGATATTTTAAAATGTTTTTTTTTTTTTTTGCATGCCATCAAGGTGGATAAAATATTTAATATTTCTCATTCTTTGGCGCAATTAGCGGTTACACCATTTAACATATTCAGGTCCATTCAGTCTTAACTTTCATAAAAATGCTGCAAATGTTATTTTTTATTGCATATAATTAACATAAAATTAAATATAAATATATTCATAAAAAATGTGGAATAAAATATAATCATGTAGTTTAGTGTAATATGATTTTTTTACATACATTTTACATCATTTGTCAAAGATTATTAAAAAACAGAGCTGTTTTCAGCATATGTAAGGACAAATATTACAAAAACGCATTTAAATGTACTTATTTAGAAATGACTAATAAAATTATATTTTAAAAAAAAATTCGCTTGCATGCCATCAAGGTGGAAAAAATATTTAATATTTCTTATTCTTTTGCGCAATTGGTGGTTACACCATTTGACATATTCAGGTCCATTCAGTCTTAACTCTTTCCCCGCCATTGACGAGATATCTCGTCAATTAAGAGAAAACGCTTCCCCGCCAATGACGAGATTTTCCGTCTTTCCGCAATACCGCTATTATCCACCAGGTGGCGCCCTTCCGCAACTTTTTAAACCGGAAGTATTGCCCTATGGCAAGCTGCTGCATGTTCGTGTCTGTTTTAAAGATCGCTCTGAATGGAATCTCTATGAAAAGTCCGTCACAAAAATGGAATTAATTTTGCTTTTTGCTCAAAATATGGTGTTTTTGCAAAAACCTCCCCATATTCAAAAGCTGATTGCAAAAGAACCACTAAAGGTAGGATGAAACGTTTTTTTTTGTTTGAAAGCAGAGGGTCTGTTCTTTCATTTGGTATATTGTATGTTTATTTATTTAAAGAAGAACATTTTCTGGAAGGCATTAAACTTTGGTGAAAATCATGAAAAACGCTGGCGCTGGCTGGCAACTTTTTTTTAAAAACGCTGGCGGTGAAAGAGTTAACTTTCATAAAAATGGTGCAAATGTTATTTTTTTATTGCATATAATTAACAAAAATACACTGTGCATTAAAAAATACCTGATGCATGCTTTTAAAACACTTTTTTAAAAGTAAAAATTGTTGTTTTGTTTTTGTCACTAACCCATATACAAATTTAGCCAAAACGATATTTTCTGTTTCTTCTTTTCTAGCATCTGCGTGTCGGCTGGGAGCAACTCCTCACTACAATCGCTCGCACCATAAACGAGATCGAGAACCAGATTCTGACTCGTGATGCTAAAGGCATCAGTCAGGAGCAGCTTCACGAGTACCGCGCGTCCTTCAATCACTTCGACAAGGTCAGGGACTCTGTTCCTCTTACACACATAGCATACAAACACATACTCCCATATTTACCAGATTAGTTTGTTCACAAACAAGACAGTTAGATATTTAAGTCAGTGTATTAAAGGAATAGTTAAGTAAAAAAAACACAACTATTCCTTTAATAGACACAGCATATACAATACAGCTAGCATGGACTAATCCACACACTACCAGACTAAAGAGATTATACAGGAAATGTTTATATGAAAATGAATGTGGTAGTTTTAGTGTATGCTGGTATGTCAAGGAGAATGACTGTGTTTAATTTCAGCATGACTGGTGCATGATAAAATTAGATCTCAGTTTTGGTTTGACTTGTTGTTTTATGCCATCGCTCCATTTTTTTCCATTTATTTTGGCAAAAAATCTCTTGACATGCAGCCACCTGACTTGAAATGTACCTCCTGTAGCCAGTATGTGTACGTATATGGAGCTCCGATGCAAAAGCGACTAAACACCACCTCATTAACCGAATGGTCTCGACACGTATTATATATTTATCAAATACTTTTGTCTCAAATCCAAGGCCTCAAGCCATTTAGAAATGCCAGTTTGTTAGCAGAATCCATGAAAAGTCTGATAACTAATGCTCATTTATAAGAAAACATGTTAGACACACTTGTGTTTTGCATCTGGCTCTATATATGTAGTTTGACGGAAGTCACTTTTATGTTTGATATAAGTTTAGTTAAAATTAGGAAAACTAAATGTGATGCTTTCAAAATGGCTGTCTAATATTACGATCTGAATTTCTGCATGACACTGATAAGAAATCAGATCAGTCACTGTGCCATAAGTGTTCATTAGTCTTGTATGCCATCTGTCCACGTGCCATTGTCTGACATCGTCAATGTTTTGTCTTGTCTCCATTTTTTTTTTTGTTATGCAACCACCTCCATCCCAAACGTGCCATTATGTCATGTATATTGGTACCACCTATCTTCATCTGCATGCTTTGATTCATCCCTCTACTGGCATCCATTGCGTGATTGGCTCGCTACAGGACCACAGTGGTGTCTTAATGGCCGAGGAGTTCAAGCCTTGTTTGATCAGTCTGGGTTACGACGTAGAGAACAGCAAGCAGGTATGAGCGCACGCGGAGGGGAAAGCGTTGGGTTACTTGTTGTGCGTGTTTGTTTGTCACTCATTCACTCACTCCACCACTCGCTACTAACTAACTTGGTCACTCACTCACCCACTGTCCTGCTTCTTTAAAAGGTGCCCTCTGCAGGTCAGCTGAGGTTATTGCTTGATTTTAACTTTTTTCAAAACTTCCTTTTTCTTTCTCTTTGTTTTTTTTACTTTTTTCTCCACCATAACCTCCCACAATTCTGTCTGACTTTCAAACTCTCTGCTGTCCACCTGCATCTTCCCTGTTTCTTTTCCCATTTCCTCCACCTTCATATCCTACACCTTGTGGTCTATAGAAACGCACAGGAGTAATGGACAGCGATGATTTCCGTGCACTGCTTATTGCCACTGGGACCAGCCTGGTACTGCTACGTTTTTTATTTATTGCAATGCAATATACCCTAAATTCCCTTTCTCTTTTGCTTTTATTTGTATGTTTCTTCAGAAAATGTTTGTTGCCCTGGTTTTGTTTCTCTAGTTTAAAAAAAATCATCAAATATACAAAGCATTTCTAAATTTGCAATATTACAAATGTTTATGGAATAGACCTGAAAGGGTTACTCCACTTTCATAAATTATTCTGATAATTTACTCGCCCCCATGTCATCCAAGATGTTTATGTCTTTCTTTGTTCAGTCAAAAAAATTAACGTTTTTTTTTTTTGGGGAAAACATTCCAGGTTTTTTCTCCATTTTAGTGGACTTTAGTCAACAGTTTACAGTTTCAATTCAGTTTAAAATTGCAGTTTCAATGCAGCTTCAAAGGTCTCTAAACAATCCTAACCGAGGCATAAGGGCCTTATTTAGCGAAACAACAATCGTAATTTTTACAAAAAAATCTTCTCTTCTTGCACTAGCCATGTTATGCGTCAGCGCAGCCTTACGTATTACGTAATCACGTCGAAAGGTCACGCATGGCGTATGCGAAACAACCACTCCATTGTTTACAAGTGAGGAGAAAGAGGTGCGTTCAGACGTTGTTGTATGTGGCATGATATTAATTAAATTTCTTGGTGTCCATTTATTGTTATAAATGATCCGCAAGTGCGTTTCACATATGTAACGGATGACTTTTCAACGTGATTACATAATACGTAAGGTCACACTGGTGGATCACATGGCTAGTGCAAGACGAGAAGTTGTGGTTTAAAAGTCTGCTAGATAAGACTGAAGTGATCGTTCAGAGACCTTTGAACCTGCAATTTTAAATGGCATTGAAACCATAAACTGTTGAGTAAAATCCACTATATGGAGAAAAATCCTGGGATGTTTTCCTCAAAAAACTTTATTTCTTCTCAACTGAACTAAGATAGACATCACCATCTTGGTTGACATGGGGGTGAGTAAATTATCAGGATTTTTTTGTTACGAAAGTGGAGTCATCTGTTTAATAGAAAACCACATCTACTCTCAGCAAAGTCCTGTACCTTTGTTGCATATCAGGGTTAACCTCTAACCTTTGGTCTTCAGGGTGATGCTGAATTTGCTCGTATCATGGGCATCGTTGACCCCAACAATAGCGGAGCAGTGACCTTCCAGGCGTTTATCGACTTCATGTCGAGGGAAACGACCGATACGGATACCGCAGACCAGGTCATCGCCTCATTCAAGATCCTAGCCGGAGACAAGGTAAGAATCTTTGTGTTACTATACAAGTGTCCAACTTGAAGAAAGCTTTGAACCTATCCTCACCTTTTCTCCTCTTTCAGAACTTCATCACAGCAGAAGAGTTGAGGCGTGAGCTTCCTCCCGACCAGGCAGAATACTGCATTGCCCGAATGGCACCGTACACAGGCCCCGACGCCATCCCGGGTGCGCTTGACTACATGTCCTTCTCCACCGCCCTGTATGGAGAGAGCGACCTGTAAGGGTCAACTCCAGAACTCCGGAGCGGCTCTCTTTCTCCTGCATCAGTGCTGATCTTCTCACAGACTAAATAGATGATGAAGCCGCATCACCCATCTAGTCCTTAAAGAGATCAGCGCTCCTGAGGAAGAGGAAGATATTTAAGAGTGTTGGAAATGGGACTTAATAGCACACCTGAGGGGAGGGGGGAATAGAGGTTTGGGGAAGGGGTTATGATGGCATTATGGGAGGAGGAGCTAATAACTGTTAAGGAAGCTTGCCAGACCTTTTTGATTCAGTGTAACTCACGTCAGTCTTAGAGAGTTTAAAGAAAGAGAGATGGAAGATGTAGGTTAGATAAGAGACGTTTAAGATGTTTTGCAGGTTCAGAGTGTCAAGGGTGAGGGTGTGTGGGTTTGGACTGTGGCCGGAGCTCAGGTTCTTTAAACTTGTTTTATTTTCCCTCCAATATTTTTTATGATGTGTGTGTGTATATAATACAACTGAAGGCACCCAAGGATACTTGTCACCAGCAGTTATACGTAAAGACACTTAATAGTTGTGTCGTTGGGCCAATCGCATTTAAAATATGATATCTAGATTCTACAAAGCGAGTTAAAAGAATTAGCACTGGCTGCAGTCCATACCTACGCTCTTAACCCTGCACCCTCTACCCCTGGCGGGGAGGGCACAAGCTTTTCCAGTTAACATGCTATTTTCTTTATTTTAAATTTTTTGTTGTCGTTTTCTTTCTAGGGTTGGTGGGGTGGGAGGTTTGGTTCGGGATTTGTTATTTGGCAGATAGCGAAGCTGTATAACGTAGGAAAATGGAGAGATGACTCGAAGTCTTTTGATGGAGAATTTTGCGCCCTCGTAACGCATTTTGCTGGATCAGTGGAACTCTTTGAAAGTCTAACCTCAGCTTTCTTTTCCTCCTATTTTTATTTCCAGCAATTTTGAGTTAGCGGGATTCCACGCCGTATCTACTTATTTTCCAGTACACAGAACTGTCTGGGCTACCCATAGGGCTTCATATGGATGACAATAGTGTAAAACAAAGCAGTTTCACCCCTGCACAGTACTGTAGACAGATTTAAGGTGCTGCAAGTCTATGCTTTGGTTTGAAGAATAAAACTACAAAAATACCTGGTCATATTTGTTTTTCACAGTAAACCATACAGCATACTTTCATTGATTCCAGACTCATTTTATGTTCCTTATGGATTTATTTACTCGTAACTAATAATGGCAACCATCTTTAATTGTTTTTTTTTAAGATAGTACTGAAAGAGCTTTGGTAAGTGTGATGTGAGCAACATATCTTTGTATTAACCCCTCCTCAAGTGTCCGTGATGACGCTGCTATTAAATCAATTGGGGGAAATTGAGAAACGTTTAAAAAGTTTTATATAGTCTGAAATAAGTTATGTGCCTGGTAGCTGCAGGATGCGCTCCATTCTCCCATTTTGTTTTTTGCTTTCCTCTGGTTGTATGCTCGTTTTTCTCTTTCTACAGGAAGGGGCAGGGACCCAATATACGGCTCTGGAGGTTGAGGAGTAGGAGTGGGAGAGCTAAAGTCTTAATGAACATTCCATTTTGTCTTAATTAAAATTAAATTACTGTTTGATAAATCTATGCAATCGTATATCCAATATCAACCACGCTCGGAAATGAATGGCAGGGGTGATTTGCAATCAAAAGTATTTCAAGTAAGAACAAATTAAGGGTAGCATAGCGGGAGGTAATCGTGTCGGACGAATAGGTTTCGGAGATTTGAACGGACTTCGACCAAAGGCCTGTTCTTAACATCTGCGAAGTTGAATAAAAGCATTTGGAATTCTGATTTTTTTTCTTTTTATACTCTTTAATATCAAACCTTATCTGCTGTACTGGAAATTTGCAAAAACTGCTTTCTGTCTTGAAATGAAAAGTGAATTTCACATGCACACATAAAGTTTCCTTATAAAATATTACCACTTTGAATGATTTGTCTGTGTCCCTACTTGCTTTAAATTAAGCAATTTGTTTGATCACCTTCCACCAAATCTTAAATTATAAACAAAGTTGACAAATGATTGTGTTAAAGAAGTGTTTTCGGATCAACACAATGTTTTTAGCGGGTTAAGGGGTGTTACCACAGGAAATAATTGTCCCTATTATTTTTTAGAGTTGGTTTTGTAAATTTAATTTATAGGGATTACTATAGAAGACACATGACACACAAACTGTTTCAAAAGTATAACCTAAACATTAAGGGGGCAGTTTCCTGGACCGGAATTAGAGTAATCCAGTACCAGGCCTTAGTTATATTAGGACATTTAAGTAGTTTAAAAAAAATAAAAATACCTATAAAACAATACTGGTGTGCATGAGACACAACAAAGGCACTGATATATGTTAAGATTTTAAATGAAGGCAGCTCAAACTAGAATAACCCTGTCCATGAAACCACACCAATATGTGTTGGCATGAGACTAATTCGATTACTTACTGACTTAAATCTTAAAAATGTAATGCTGGTTTTTAAAGGAATGGGGCAGTGGTCAACCATTCAAACAACAAATCAAAATCATATGGTCAGTCCTAATACAAGTAGCTCTTCCTCACTGCTATAAACCCATATTTCTTGTCACTGAGTTGTGTTTCTATAATTTCTATTATGTAAGTATTTAAATAACCGCAGTTTAATATTTGTTGTGGTAGGCCTACTACACACTTTACACATGTTTTTGTACTGAACGTTACTTAAGAAAACACAGGTTTGACTGCATAGCCTACCTATCATTTGTATGGGTTATTTACTTAAAATAGTCAACAGTTTGTTCTCAGCACAGTTTACACAGCAGACGATAACCTCCAGTAGGTGCTAACTTACCGCCATCCATACAGTATCTCTTCTGTGAAGGGAGGGACATTTCTGGTGAGTATATGTAAATAAAATGCGGTCGGTTGTGTTCAGTTTTTCATATAACACGTATGACACGTTAAATACAGGTAGTTTAATATGTTTTGATGAAATTTTTGCGACTTCGTTGTCACCAGTGCAGCAGTGTAATAATAAGTGAGCGAGCGCGGGTTTGTACTCCTGACTGTTGCAGCACTGGATACGCGTGACCTGTGTTTAAATTCACACATGGCGGGAAGAGCTCAACGGATCTCTGTCGTTGTGGCGGGAGTCCTGCTGATATTCACTGTCGCGCGGTGCTTCTCGTTTTGCGACCACGGAAAAATCCCAGGTAAACTAATTTGTGCAGAAAATGCAAATGTTACATTTACGTTAACATTAGCGTTTATATTATATCTCTAGTCTTTCATGATGAGTTTTGTGTTGGTGATTAAATGAATCAAGAAAAGTTAATGCTTTGACTGTATTTAGTGGTTGAATTATTGTTATTGCGTAATTTAAAACACTAAAATTGCACATTTTACTAATAGTCTCAATTTTAATATTTATTTATTAAATATTTTTATGTTAGCTTGGATTCTTTTATGAATGTTAACATTATGATAATACATTTCAACAAGTAAAATAAAATCAATGAGTAAATCAAAACTTCAAAAAGTTGTGTTTTGTACATTTTGGTAGCCCTTGCTCACAAAAAGGTTGGAGACCCCTGGCCTACTAAATATGTAATGATTGCCGAAACATTTTACATTATTTAAAATATTTAAATATTACATTAAGGGTCTTAAAAATTACAATTTATTTTTGCTTAATAAAATATAAATCAATACACGTTAAACAGCATTATAAGTACTTAGTTTATACTTAACATTAATTAATTCCTAAAAATGTGTAGGTTGTATATCATCACTTTCCATGTTACAACATGCACCTGTTTACCCACCAAAACAGCACCTGTAAATGTGAATTATTGAAATGCAAGTCTAATTCTAAAGGGGGTTTTGTTTAAATGCTAAATACTATTTTTATCTCATTTCTCAAAGGTAATTTGACCAATCACGCTCAATAACTGTTGAAAAGTGCATGAGTTAGTGTCCAGTGTTTAAAGAGTTGCTATGCATTTGTTCTGTGAAGTATTTGTTTATTTTTAAATTTGATACACTTTTGTTGTATATACACAGGTTAAAACTGGCCATTATGAACAGTGGTAGCTACACAGATAACACATAATCTGAAAATAAACACACATAAATGCATGTAATTCATGTGAAATCATGTATAAAATATGTATATGCACGGTATAAGTCCACAGAAGTCGTGTTATAGTCACGAAAAATTTGATTAATTTATTTGTGTTCATGAGACAAAATTCAGCTTTTTTTCATGTCTTTTTCGTGTCACTTGCACAAATTTTTTTGTTTTTCGTGTCCGTGGCACGCTTTTCTTTTTTGTGTCATTACATTTTTTTTTTCCTATTTTTAAACCATTGTTGCTTGAGGTTGGGATAAGATTTGAGGTTTGGGTTAGGATGGTCTTTTATGTATTGGTTTCTACATGTTCTCCTTCCGCATTTAAAACTATTCTCTCCTGGGGTTGGGGTTAGAGTTGCGGTTTGGGTTAGGATGTCTAAAAATGTAACAGAAAGTGATTCTAACCCCAACCCCAAGCAACAATGGTAAGAAAATAGGAAAAAACTATGAGAAACCAATACATCAAATAAAACGAATAAGTCGTGCAACAGACGTGAAAAACTATTTATAGAAATTTGGGTGACACAAAAAGACATTTGTGCTCAAGGCACGAAATAAAGCTGAATTTCGTGCCATAGACACAAATAAATTTATTTTTTTGTGACAATAACATGACTTTCCGTGAAGTCATGTTGGATAAGTGTGATTGGCAATTGTATTAATGTAAATCTACAGTAATAGTGTGTGTGTTTTAGAATACAAAAAATCATTACAATCTGGTATGTTGATATTAAATTTATAACAGTTTTCATATTTAAAAAAAAAATTGTTAACAGGAATAGTTACCAAATGTAGAGGACAATTTAACTATTTATATTACACTTAATCCACATAGTTTTCTCTTTATAATTTTAAAAGTGAGCGTTAATAAAATGTTACAGTATTTCTATGACTTTTCAGTATTATTCACTGCAATGCAAAATGTGTTTTTCTCCGTTTTTATCTGTCCCCCATCAGGTCAGTAGACTGCTTTTCTCCAGGCAGACAGACACCATGTTGTCCCTTTCCAATTTCCAGAAATTTTTAGACAAACTAGCCCTTTCACTTTCAGCCAGATGTTAAATAAAAACAGCCCCCCTCCCATTTTCTCATTATAGTTGCTGTCAGACAGTCAGTGGCCTCAGGCATATGTGCTGAACTGCACCAGAGGACGCCATTGAGCACTTTGTGGCTATGGGTGAATGTATAAGACCCCGAATGCTTTTCAGTGTGCAAAGTGCATTAATAGTCAACGGAGGGCGGCTGCACATCCTGTCTGCACAGGTACACATGCATTCATTGCTAGTTTAAATGCACAGTTCATTTACTCGAAATACAATGAAGCATTAAATGTTTTAACCCTTCATTGGTTAACATTTCCACAGAGTATGGACACAGGATTTGATTCATAAGATTCATTGTGTGCTTCCCAAATCTTTTGCTTCACCGTGCATGTGTCTGTTTTAGAGATTCATGTTAGGCAGATAACGAGAAAGACTTTCTTTCAAACTAAGTGATTATGTTTGTGTCGAGGTCCTTTTCCATAATTATCCTACAATGCAAAGCTGATGGAAGCTAAAGTCTTAAAAACATCACAAATAAAGAATAATTATAAATGGTATCTTTGCCTTTTCAAATCTGAAGTCTGTTGATCTTTGACCTTTAGGTTCATTGTCACAGTCAGACTGCTGATGTTTTACCCCAGATGGTGTTCCTGTTAGTGGAAGTTCAGTCCCACACTTGCAACCCAACTGTACCGGTGAGTCTGCTTACATTGAACCAGCTTGTTGCCTCTCATCAGGAATTATGTTTTAGGGTTAAACTAGAGGTTGGTCCTTGCCAGTGCACTAAAAAGTTCATGCAATCCTTCGACCAAAATGCAGACTAAAGTGCTTTAGGATTCAGCTCTTGTCTTGGAGTCTGAAGGCGCCCTGCATAAACATTGTGCATGTTAGATTATCTTTGGTTATATCAATGCAGACTCCAGTTTGACCTTCACGTCTCCAGAGCTCCTGCATGGCGTCTGAGCAGCGTTCGATCACTCTGTGTTTTTGAATCTTTTTTAGCTCTCCTGACCTTTCCAGTTCAAACGCTGCCTTTCAGATGAAGGACTTGTTATTGTTTCTGTCAAAATAGCCACGGGTTAGCTGCTTTACATACTTGAGCAGTCAAGTGTGTGACTGCGTGTTTGCGGGTCTTGGAGAGCCAAAATGTGTCCCGCTGAGTTGGGGCATGTGTAAATACCATTGATATTAATCGTTTGTTTTCATTTAAACTTGGATGCAAACAGTGTTTTGAATTAGTTTTGACAGGCAGGCCAGATTTTGGTTCTTTTAATGAAGCAAGTCAAGTTTATTTAACAGCTGTTTAACAACAACATTAATGCTGACCAACATAAGAAAACAAATCCACATACTTATATCCAAAAGAAATAAACATTTAAAGAAAATAATTGAATTAAATTTTAAAATAAATTAAGCCTTATTCCAGTGTAAAAAGCATTACAATAATCCAGCGTTTCTCAAAGTGTGGGGCGCGCCCCACTGGGGGGAATAGGAACATTACAAATGGGGCCTGACAAACGGGAGGACATTTTGTCATTTTTGTGATCTCTATATATATATTAGGCGGTATAGGGTGTAGCAGGTATAAAAGTTAACAATGGATAAGTTTGTGACACAGAATGAAAAGAAAACTGGATATTTGGCACCAGCAGAGAAAACCAAGATAGACAGTGACCTAATCAACCAAAACACTTATTTCATGCAAAATGATAATACATTTGCATGTTTATTTTCTACTATTGAAAGTGTTTAATGCTCTTATGTTTTATTTATATAAATTTGACTGTGATTAAATTTATTTCAACAGTTAAACTTAAAGCCTACTTGATTACCATTTTGTTGGTGCGATTGAGGACAGGTGGAGCTCGGAACCCTTCCCTACCTCCAAAGTGGGGAATTGCAGAAAAAGTTTGATAAACACTGCAACAATCCAACCTAGTCAAAATGAATGCATTAATAACTGTCTCCAAATCACTGAAACTCAGAATATTTTTAAACTTGCGAAGACTGTAAACTGTAAAAAACTGTCTAATTTTTACAGAATTGATTTGTTTCAATCAAAATTTCAAAACTCCGGATGCGGTCTAACTCCTAGGTTTTTATCTTTTCCCCCGAATGTTTTCTTTTAGGGGGCCTAAACTAGAGTTTAAAATTTGTCAAAAGGTGTAAAGGACTGAAGCACACATGATGCTTTATCAGGTTTTGTTTAAGTGCTGCTATCATATTTGCAAAGACCGTAGCAAAAGAATAAATCAAACTAATCCTTTACAATAGTTTATGTTGAACAACTTTTATTTAAGAATCACAATCGCCAAATCAGACATTTACACCCCTAATATGTTATCCGGCCTGTAAAAACCCAGCTAAAGTCATTTATTTGTGATTTACTGTTTTCTACATAAAATCATCCTAGAACTTTCTGTGAAAATATTACCTTGACATCTTTAATATTGACTGAGTAAGATCATGTCAAAGATTAAAATCAAACTTTGATGCCTTGATTATTAGTTTGAGACCTTTGTGTATAAGAATCATCACCTCTAGGTGTCACTGTAACTTTAGTTCAGATCTGTTTTGAACAGCTGATGTATTTTTGCTGTAGTAGACTGTGAGTTTACCGTGTGTACCCCGACCAGACCATCTTTTAAATCTTGAACCTTAATTTTATCTGTGTTTGAGATTGTGATGAAAACCCTTTAAAGATTCTGGATAGTTTCATCTTTAGATGCAGTGGCGGCCGGTGACTTTTCTTACGATGGGTGCAAATTCAAAATATGTGTTTGGAGATTCATGTGTTGCTCGGCATGTCAACATATGTGTTAACTGCTTCATGTGAACTATGTGCATCATACGTTATGTCAAAATATGTGCCTGCAGACTCTTCGAAGGGGTTTATGATTAAAGAGACACTCAGGTTCACAAGACACTAACTTAACACTAAACTCTCTGATTGAGATTAAGCGAGTAATGTTATCTGGCAAACATGAATAAATGTAAATACATGCTGTGACGAGCTTCACATCGTGTCACCGGCCGCCACTGTTTAGATGCTTGTTTGATTTTACAGCTCAGACGCATCCTCGCGTGGGGCGATGCGAATGACACATTATGGGCGGCGGGTTAACCGTGAAAACACTCGCTATTCGCCTCAAACGTAAAATATTCAACTCGAGCGAAAAATTCGCATATGCACAAAAAGTTTAATCCTGCGAGTAATCTAGAGCGAGTAATGCGTTGCCCCGCATTTGGTGTGTACGTAGCATACAGTAATAGATGATGTTTCACTGAAATGTTTCTGTATGGGCTGGGAGACCAATCATCCATAGATGATCTTCTTTACTCATTTTTATACGTTATGTGACATTAGATCACAAAACCCATCAAAAGGATCTTTTAGATGTGTACATCATCTAAATGTTGAATAAGGAAGCTTTCCATTGATGTATGGTTTGTTGGGATAGGACATTTGATTTGGCCGAGATCTGGAATGTGCAAAAAAATCGCCTTTAAAAATGTCCAAATGAAGTCATTAACAACACATATTACTAATGATAACTAATTTATATTTACACTGTATAAAGTAAAAAGTTGGTACAACTTAAAAAGTTACTTCAGTTGGTAACACCTAAAAAAATGAAGTTTATTCAACTTAAATTTTTACTTTAGTTTCACTTAAGTTTAAGTTGAATAAGCAAAAAAAAATGTAGGTGTTACCAATTAAAGTAACTCTTTAAGTTGAAACAACTTTCTACTGAGCCCCTAAGGGGACATGGAGCAAAGATTAAATAAAGTTTAGTTTCATGTGCTCACGTGAAACTTTCATGTGCTCATGTAAAACTTTCATGTGCTCACGTGAAACTTTCATGTGCTCACCCGAAACATTCATGTGCAGAATTTTTTTTAAAGTTTAGTTTCGCATGCTCACGTGAAACTATCACATACTTCAGTATGCAGTCTATGCACAAGCACCAGTCTTCTGAACAATGGTAACTACAAAACTCAAAGAAAAAACAGAAACTCTTCCAAATATTGAAGATAAATGAACATTAAACACTAACAAGTCTTTCTTTATAGTTAAAAACAAAACAAAAAAAGTTTAAATTCAAATTTCACTCTCCAAATGCAGTCTCATGCAAAGCATGCTGGGAACTGCAAGTCCACTGCCTAGTTAGTTGTGTTACTAAAATAATTCATGTAGTTTTAACACAAAATTATTAAGTTAATTTCTTTCTTACAAATTTAAATCGATTATAGATAATAAAATTAAGTTGAATTTACTCAATAATGTGTTCATATAGAATTAATCAATTTATTCCAATTTTTATTTTATTTTAACTCATATTTTTATTAAAAAAAACAAGAATTAAATTTTTTAAATACAGTTTACTCAATTTATTTTTGTTAAATCTACTAAGGGACAGAAACACTTTTTACAGTGTGCAGCAGGGAGAAATTAAATATTTATAAATCATAAATCTACAGAATAAGTCTTTATATTTAATTTACAGATGAAGTATATTGAAGAACTAAATTACTTTAACTCTTTTCTTTTAGTTTTATACGCTCTAAAAATGGCTGGGTTATTTTTGACCCATAATGGGTAAATATTGTACAGAACACGTGCTGGGTTAATAATTACCCCGTGCTGGGTAAAAATGACCCAATGTTGGGTTGTTGATATGCAACCCTGGGTTAAAATAACCCAGCATTGGGTCAATTTTAACCCAGCACGTGTTCTGTCCAATATTTGCCCATTATGGGTAAAAAATAAACCAGCCATTTTTAGAGTGTTATAAAAGATTGTTAGTTTTAAGTTGGTACAGTACCTGCTGAAAGGCTAGTTTTTGAAACAGCTGGTTTGTCACTGGTGCTTTATCAAGTCTAACTAGCTTGATTAAGATAAACTACATTGACTGTTGTTAACCTAGGTGTAATCCATCAAACATCTACTATAGATCAGGGCATGTTCCAGACCAGGTTGTGATTTATAGGAACTGGATTTGCCTGAAACACAGCTTACTTTGTTATTGAAACTAAATCTTTGAAGGATATTTATAGTTTGGTTTGATAATAGTGAGCAAACAGACTGTGGTCGGTTAGTTTTTTGTTCAGGGTGTAATGGTAATGCAGGTGTCCAGTCTTCCTGGCAGGTCACTGTTCTGTTTAATACAGTGTTAACCCCCATCAAACACTAACCTGATCATCATCATCTTCAGTATTACAGGCAAGTGTGTTTTATTAAGAGCTAAACAATGAAGTGATCCTCCAGGAGCAGTATTACTAGATTGCAGACGATCAAACGTCTAGCTGTGTGAGATATTTAAGATGTTAATGACCTTTTTTTAACACTAGTGTCTTCTGTATATACTTGCTATAGAATAAAGTGATAAATTATGACAATTGACTGTTGCTATAGTAACGCTCTTCAGGCACATGACTTTTATTCAAAGGCATCCTTTTGGTGTCAGGTGAAAGTTTACGCTTTGATCATCTTTGGTAGCTGCTTTTGACAAATGCTAATAAAAATGAAAGTGCATTATTAACTTTTGTCTGTTTTTCTGTATCAAATAAAATTTTGGTGGCTATTAAGCATGCAACAAAAATAAGTTTGAAATAAATGCTAAATAAATTTAGTAGAAAGTGAGCACTATTAAATATATTTATTTTTAACCGTGATATATAAACATATATTTAAAAATGCGTTTCAGGGGCAACAAATACATTTCTAATTTTACAACCCATATATACATAAAAAAATATTTAGTTAATATAATATTAACTATATTTTTGCAGTTGAAAATATATTTAATTTTAACCTTTTCAAACATGTTATGTTTACAGGTCTGTAATATAAAGTTTTTTCTCCAATGTGATGTGAATATATAAATGTAGGGCTGTCAAAAGATCGATCGTGATTAATCGCATACAAAATAAAAAATAAAATAAAAATAAAAATGTTGTTTAACAAATGCTGTTCAAATATAATTTTAAATATATTTTCAAAATGGCCATAAATATATATGCTAAAATATATTTTGAAATATGTTTACAAAATGTATTTTTCAGCAATATATTGTATATTTTGGCCATTTTGTATATTTAAAAAAAATTGGAAAAATAAGTATTTTTTTAAAGCATTTATATAGAGGGTTTCAGCAGTAACAACATAAATTGGAAAAATAAGTATTTTTTTTAAAGCATTTATATAGAGGGTTTCAGCAGTAACAACATAAACAAGCGGCTGTCGCGTTCCGCACATAACTTCCGGTAAACTCCGCTAATAATAAATAACAACAAAGTACTTTAAACGTAGTTTATTTATATAACAAGCAAAAAAAACAACACATAGATTACCTAGGAAACCAAAACATTTGTTATTTTTGACGAGGATTTCTTCAAGAGATCAGTTTAGCAACTAGTCAGACCATTAAAAAAAATGAAACCGGAAGTAAAGTTCGGATCCAGACGTGTATTACGTGCGTCCGATGAAACCGTTGCTGAGTCCCAATTCGCCTACTTATACTACGACCTAAAAGTATGTACTGTTTTTGTGAGGAAAACGTACATACTTTTGAGTGTGTAGCTAAAGAGTATGCACGTTCTGGGACATACTTCGATGACGTCATGCAACGTGAACGAAAACGTGGTTGCTTAGTTACGCACACCAAGACTGTTAACAATATTTCATTCATTCTTATAACTTATGTCCAATATAATTTTATTTACTATTACCATCTTTTTTTCTCATCGTTTTTTTTTCACAATACATTTTACAATGTGTTCTACCAAGTTGAGGAATTAAGCAGAGTGTCATCGTAGAACCAAATGCAGGTCGTTTGTGAGGCGGCTGGTTCTGACGTTCATGTGCAATGTATGTAACGAAAGCTACTTATTTTAAAGTCAAAATATTTAAAGTTTGTAGTAGTTTAACGTATTTTAAACTTAATTTTATACTTATAAAGATGAAATGAACCATAGTAAAAGTGTAGTAACCATGTTTCTTTCGTTGGACTGATAAAGTTAGCATTTGTACAGCCACAGTATTAAATAAGCAAGAGGGTCAGTGTGGTTAAGCTCCACTTCCTGCACGCAATGGGTTGTGGGCAATATTAGCCGTTAGAGTGTGCATTGATCTGCACTTCGAATTCTAACCGGAAATAGTAGACCATCCGGGTATCTTTGGGATACTCATTTCAACATACTACGATTTGGGACGTACTAATTCTAGTTTCGAATACTATTTAGGACGGATAGTATGCGAATTAGGACTGAGCACGTCTATATGCTAATGAAAACGTAAATTTAACCAGACACCAAAAAAATATATTTATATATATGTAAATGTTTCTTAAATACATATATGCATGTGTGTGTATTTATATATACAAAATAATTACACACAGTGCATGCATATATGTTATGCAAAAACAAACTTTTATTTTGTATGTGATTAATCATGATTAATCTTTTGACAGCCCCATATAAATGTTTTAAAATATACTTATTTTTCCAATTTTATTTTTTTTATACAGTCTTGTTCAAAATAATAGCAGTACAATGTGACTAATCAGAATAATCAAGGTTTTTAGTATATTTTTTATTGCTACGTGGCAAACAAGTTACCAGTAGGTTTAGTAGATTCTCAGAAAACAAACAAGACCCAGCATTCATGATATGCACGCTCTTAAGGCTGTGCAATTGGGCAATTAGTTGAAAGGGGTGTGTTAAAAAAAATAGCAGTGTCTACCTTTGACTGTACAAACTCAAAACTATTTTGTACAAACATTTTTTTTTCTGGGATTTAGCAATCCTGTGAATCACTAAACTAATATTTAGTTGTATGACCACAGTTTTTTAAAACTGCTTGACATCTGTGTGACATGGAGTCAACCAACTTGTGGCACCTCTCAGCTGTTATTCCACTCCATGATTCTTTAACAACATTCCACAATTCATTCACATTTCTTGGTTTTGCTTCAGAAACAGCATTTTTGATATCACCCCACAAGTTCTCAATTGGATTAAGGTCTGGAGATTGGGCTGGCCACTCCATAACATTAATTTTGTTGGTTTGGAACCAAGACTTTGCCCGTTTACTAGTGTGTTTTGGGTCATTGTCTTGTTGAAACAACCATTTCAAGGGCATGTCCTCTTCAGCATAGGGCAACATGACCTCTTCAAGTATTTTAACATATGCAAACTGATCCATGATCCCTGGTATGCGATAAATAGGCCCAACACCATAGTAGGAGAAACATGCCCATATCATGATGCTTGCACCTCCATGCTTCACTGTCTTCACTGTGTACTGTGGCTTGAATTCAGAGTTTGGGGGTCGTCTCACAAACTGCCTGTGGCCCTTGGACCCAAAAAGAACAATTTTACTCTCATCAGTCCACAAAATGTTCCTCCATTTCTCTTTAGGCCAGTTGATGTGTTCTTTGGCAAATTGTAACCTCTTCTGCACATGCCTTTTTTTTAACAGAGGGACTTTGCAGGGGATTCTTGAAAATAGATTAGCTTCACACAGACGTCTTCTAACTGTCACAGTACTTACAGGTAACTCCAGACTGTCTTTGATCATCCTGGAGGTGATCATTGGCTGAGCCTTTGCCATTCTGGTTATTCTTCTATCCATTTTGATGGTTGTCTTCCGTTTTCTTCCACGTCTCTCTGGTTTTGCTTTCCATTTTAAGGCATTGGAGATCATTTTAGCTGAACAGCCTATCATTTTTTGCACCTCTTTATAGGTTTTCCCCTCTCCAATCAACTTTTTAATCAAAGTACGCTGTTCTTCTGAACAATGTCTTGAACGACCCATTTTCCTCAGCTTTCAAATGCATGTTCAACAAGTGCTGGCTTCATCCTTAAATAGGGGCCACCTGATTCACACCTGTTTCTTCACAAAATTGATGACCTCAGTGATTGAATGCCACACTGCTATTTGTTTGAACACTCCCCTTTCAACTAATTCAACTAATTGCCCAATTGCACAGCTTTAAGAGCGTGCATATCATGAATGCTGTGTCTTGTTTGTTTTCTGAGAATCTACTGAACCTACTGGTAACTTGTTTGCCACGTAGCAATAAAAAAATATACTAAAAACCTTGATTATTCTGGTTAGTCACATTGTACTGCTATTATTTTGAACAAGACTGTATATAAAAATGTAAATATAAAAGAATATTGCATCTTTATTTTTGTAAACCTATTTCAAAATATATTTTAGGAAATATATTTATGAGCATTTGCTTGGTGACAGAAATGTGGACTCCAAATCAAAGAAGAAATGTGTGCGTGTTGTTTGGCAAAACCTCTCATCTACTGTCATGTTGGCTTCATGCTCCCAGCAGCTGATCGATCGTCTGTCAGTTTTCTGGTGCTGGACTCTGAGCTCCTAATGGAATAAATTGGTTCCAAGATGTCCAATTTCACTGTGACCCAACAACCCATAAAAATGAATGATCTGATATGCAAAACAGAGCATGACCAGTAAGCAAGAAACAGCCAATTAATTACACACACACACATAGTTTGTGTATACACAGCTACATGAGTTTGCTAATTTGCTAATTGGTCTTGGAAGAATGATGGATTTCAACAAAGATGTTACCATGACGTAAACTGAGATCAGACCGTCACCTTACATGACCATCTCAGACTTGAGCTAATAAAACCTCACTGACCTCAGCTGACATCATCACATTGATCTCAGATTTGCAGTAATGTATGCTGTAATAAATTCACTATTATAATCAGAGTATGTCTGTGTCTAGTGGGTCAGCTTTGGTCTAGGCATCAGTGGTATTGGTTTAAGAGATTTAGTCTTATAGTAGTTTTATAGTAGTTCAGGATTATTGTGAACTATAAAATCTTGCAAGAGGGGATGAATCATATAGCTAAGCAGCAATACGAGATGCTGAAACAGCACTGCATCCACCTTATTGCTTTTATAAAATGTTTACTACAAATATTAAAGTACAGAAATATGTACAAATGCATTTTTCTTGAAGTAAAATCACTGAAAGCTTTCATTCTGCTAGAAAAATAATCCCTGATCGACTGTGAACCGTTACTTCACATATGTGTACATTACTGAGGGTGCTGGGTGCAGCGGTCATAGCTGTGATTTATTGTAAATAAAACACAGCTATTGGCCAATCAGAATCAAGGACTGGAACAAAACGTATTCTAAATGAACAATAGAGTATTTAATGAGAGTCATTTCTCAAAGCAAAGCAATATTCACACATCCAACGCACTACTGTAACTAAGACTGGTATTGTTACCGAGCCCTTTGTAATATCCTGTTTGTTGCAAAACATAAATCCACAAACGTACAAATATTTTTATGCGCCGTCTAGGCAAGATAAAGGCGAGATATTTATGTTGTCTCATTCTCTCTCCGTCTTTGTCTCTGTCTGTCTTTTTAGTGATATAATCCCACAGTTTTATGGTTTGACTAGATGATCTCTCAGGATAGAGAAGAGAGGCTCTCACCTGATGTATTACTGAAGACAAAAACACATCTGGGTCCAGCTCATCGCCTCATCTCACTCCAGACGGGCCGCATGTGGGCCGGGTGAATTCCACTATCACAGATTCATCTCACTGGACTGATGAAAACTTCGATGGAAACAAGGTCAAATAAACTGCCTTGGTCTATATGTTTTTCTATTCATCTGTCTCTCCTTTCTTCTATCTGTTCATCTATCATTCTATCTATCATTCTATCTATCTGTCTGTCTGTCTGTCTATCTATCGGTCTTTCTTCTGTCTGTCTGTCTGCCTGTCTGGTGGTTTGTCTGTCGGTCTGTCTGTCTGTCTGTCTGTCTGTCTATCTATCTATCTATCTATCTATCTATCTATCTATCTATCTATCTATCTATCTATCTATCTATCTATCTATCTATCTGTTTGTCTGTCTGTCGGTCTGTCAGTCTGTCTGTCTGTCTATCTATATATCTCTGTATCTGTTTATCTGTTTATCTGTCTATGTATCGATCTTTCTATCTGTCTATCCATCTGTCCATCTTTCGATCTGCCTATCCATCTGTCCATCTTTAGATCTGTCTATCCATCTGTCCGTATTTAGATCTGTCTGTCCACCTTTCGATCTATCTATCCATCTGTCCATCTTTAGATCTGTCTATCCATCTGTCCATCTTAAGATCTGTCTATCCATCTGTATGAAGTTTGGTAAAACTACCGCTTAATCTGTCTATCCATAATCTGTCTGTCTATCTAGATCTGTTTATCCACCTGTCCATCTTTAGATCTGTCTATCCATCTGTCCATCTTTCGATCTGTCTATCCGTCTATCCATCCTTAGATCTGTCTATCCATCTGTCCATCTTTAAATCTGTCTATCCATCTGTCCATCTTTAGATCTGTCTATCCATCTGTCCATCTTTAGATCTGTCTATCCATCTGTCCATCTTTCGATCTGTCTATCCATCTGTCTATCTTTCGATCTGTCTATCCATCTGTCCATCTTTCGATCTGTCTATCCATCTGTCCATCTTTCGATCTGTCTATCCGTCTATCCATCCTTAGATCTGTCTATCCATCTGTCCATCTTTAAATCTGTCTATCCATCTGTCCATCTTTAGATCTGTCTATCCATCTGTCCATCTTTAGATCTGTCTATCCATCTGTCCATCTTTCGATCTGTCTATCCGTCTATCCATCCTTAGATCTGTCTATCCATCTGTCCATCTTTAAATCTGTCTATCCATCTGTCCATCTTTAGATCTGTCTATCCATCTGTCCATCTTTAGATCTGTCTATCCATCTGTCCATCTTTAGATCTGTCTATCCGTCTGTCCATCTTTCGATCTGTCTATCCGTCTATCCATCCTTAGATCTGTCTATCCATCTGTCCATCTTTAAATCTGTCTATCCATCTGTCCATCTTTAGATCTGTCTATCCATCTGTCCATCTTTAGATCTGTCTATCCATCTGTCCATCTTTAGATCTGTCTATCCATCTGTCCATCTTTCGATCTGTCTATCCGTCTATCCATCCTTAGATCTGTCTATCCATCTGTCCATCTTTAGATCTGTCTATCCATCTGTATGAAGTTTGGTAAAACTACCGCTTAATGAAATCTTTGAAGTAGCTCCAGTGAGGATTTCGACTTTATTCTGATGGTTATTTAATTGTACATTTGCCATTTAATTTCTTGCTTACAAGTTTATTAACTGTTCATTTACACAAGCCTGATTCATTCTGTCCCCATTCCCTGAGCGTTTGTTTATCTCTGATTCATTTCTTTAATTAAAAATCCTTTGAGCTGAATCTGCATTGTTGGGTCAAATGTAAACATTTTCTGGGTTAATTTAACCAAACGGCTGTGTTTGTCTCTTTTGACCCAAGCTGGGTTGAAAATAACCCATGCAGCATTTCTAGACTAGTTGTAAGTCTCACACAGTGTACTGAATATTTACGATTGGGAATATGGTAGGCGACCAATACAATCACAGGTATTGGGGTGATCTCAGTGGAAGTGGAAGATTAATTGTTTTAAGTGAAGTCATACCACAGCAGCCCAAATGTCTGTCTGGAGCCTGTGGCATATAATAATGATAGAAGATATATAACAAATGAAAGTTATAAGGCTGTAAAAGAGTGAGACACATGAAAGAGACGACTGAGTTGAAGAGACTTTTTCGACAACATATGGCCCTTATAAGTCAGACAGCTTTATCACGGAGAGACACTAGAGGAAGTGTTTTGGCATCTCCTGATGTCACCTCCTTTGATGTTCCCATGGGAACGCTGGGCCAGATGTGCCACAGGTTGCCAAATGTCTTTGCACACCTGCCCTTCAGGATCGAAAGTCATAGCCAATGATAATATCACAGAGACAGACAGGGGGAGATGATGAATGACCGTGTCCTTGTCTGGTGTATCTCGCATATCATAATGACAAAATGAAATGATGACCCAGTTGTGTGGCTTACTGAGAAGAGGCGTGCTGTTACTTTTAGTTTATGGGCAGAGACTTTGGGTTGTCATTGAGTCTAGTCTGAATCCTCAGGGGTGACCTGTTAGGTTATAAAGTGTCATCAGCCTGTTGCAAATTGATGTGAAGCCCACACAGGCCACTGACAAGGCCTGAGAAATACAACCTGTGAGATTTTAATGAGATCCTGTAAACCTCCCTCATTAAAAAGACAATCTGTGATATAAAACATAATGAGTGCTATTCAATTCACTTTACAAGATGACTTATAAAGATAATGAGACAGTCAATAGACAGAGCTCAGTCATTCTGCATGTCTGTCTATCGGTCTGTCTGTCTGTCGATCTATCTATATATCTGTTTTTCTGTCTATGTTTTGATCTGTCAATCTGTCTATCCATCTGTTCATCTTAAGATCTGTCTATCCATCTGTCCATCTTTAGATCTGTCTATCCATCTGTCCATCTTAAGATCTATCTATCCATCTGTCCATCTTTAGATCTGTCTATCCGTCTATCCATTTGTCCATCTTTAGATCTGTCTATCCATCTGTCCATCTTTAGATCTGCCAATCCGTCTGTCCATGTTTAGATCTGTCTATCCATCTGTCCATTTTTAGATCTGTCTATCCATCTGTCCATCTTTAGATCTGTCTATCCATCTGTCCATCTTAAGATCTGTCTATCCATCTGTCCATCTTAAGATCTGTCTATCCATCTGTCCATCTTTAGATCTGTCTATCCATCTGTCCATCTTAAGATCTGTCTATCCATCTGTCCATCTTTAGATCTGTCTATCCATCTGTCCATCTTAAGATCTGTCTATCCATCTGTCCATCTTTAGATCTGTCTATCCATCTGTCCATCTTAAGATCTGTCTATCCATCTGTCCATCTTTAGATCTGTCTATCCATCTGTCCATCTTTAGATCTGTCTATCCATCTGTCCATCTTAAGATCTGTCTATCCATCTGTCCATCTTTAGATCTGTCTATCCATCTGTCCATCTTTAGATCTGTCTATCCATCTGTCCATCTTTAGATCTGTCTATCCATCTGTCCATCTTTAGATCTGTCTATCCGTCTATCCATCTGTCCATCTTTAGATCTGTCTATCCATCTGTCCATCTTTAGATCTGCCAATCCGTCTGTCCATGTTTAGATCTGTCTATCCATCTGTCCATTTTTGGATCTGTCTATCCGTCTATCCATCTGTCCATCTTTAGATCTGTCTATCCATCTGTCCATCTTTAGATCTGTCTATCCGTCTATACATCTGTCCATCTTTAGATCTGTCTATCCATCTGTCCATCTTTAGATCTGCCAATCCGTCTGTCCATGTTTAGATCTGTCTATCCATCTGTCCATTTTTAGATCTGTCTATCCATCTGTCCATCTTTAGATCTGTCTATCCATCTGTCCATCTTTAGATCTGTCTATCCATCTGTCCATCTTTAGATCTGTCTATCCGTCTGTCCATCTTTAGATCTGTCTATCCATTTGTCCATCTTTAGATCTGTCTATCCATCTGTCCATCTTTAGATCTGTCTATCCGTCTGTCCATCTTTAGATCTGTCTATCCATTTGTCCATCTTTCAATCTGTCTATCCGTCTGTCCATCTTTAGATCTGTCTATCCATCTGTCCATATTTAGATCTGTCTATCCATCTGTCCATCTTTCAATCTGTCTATCCATCTGTCCATCTTTAGATCTGTCTATCCGTCTGTCCATCTTTAGATCTGTCTATCCATCTGTCCATATTTAGATCTGTCTATCCATCTGTCCATCTTTCAATCTGTCTATCCATCTGTCCATCTTTAGATCTGTCTATCCGTCTGTCCATCTTTAGATCTGTCTATCCATCTGTCCATCTTTAGATCTGTCTATCCATCTGTCCATCTGTAGATCTGTCTATCCGTCTGTCCATTTTTAGATCTGTCTATCCATCTGTCCATCTTTAGATCTGTCTATCCATCTGTCCATCTTTAGATCTGTCTATCCATCTGTCCATCTTTAGATCTGTCTATCCATCTTTCGATCTGTCTATTTGTCTGTTCATCTTTAGATCTGTCTGTCCATCTTTAGATCTGTCTATCCGTCTGTCCATCTTTCGATCTGTCTATCCGTCTGTCCATCTTTCGATCTGTCTATCCGTCTGTCCATCTTTAGATCTGTCTATCCGTCTGTCCATCTTTCTATCTGTCTATCCATTTGTCCATCTTTAGATCTGTCTATCCATCTATCCATCTTTAGATCTGTCTATCTGCCTGTCCAGTTTTACATCTGTCTATCCGTCTGTCCATCTTTAGATCTGTCTATCCATCTGTCCATCTTTAGATTTGTCTATCCATCTGTACATCTTTCGATCTGTCTATCCATTTGTACATCTTTCGATCTGTCTATCCATCTATCCATCTTTAGATCTGTCTATCCGCCTGTCCATCTTTAGATCTGTCGATCCATCTGTCCATCTTTCGATCTGTCTATCCATCTATCCATCTCTCGATCTGTCTATCCATCTGTCCATCTTTCGATCTGACTGTCCATCTTTCGATCTGTCTAGCCGTCTGTCTTCATTCTTTCGATCTGTCTATCCATCTGTCCATCTTTAGATCTGTCTGTCCATTTTTAGATCTGTCTATCCGTCTGTCCATCTTTCAATCTGTGTATCCATTTGTTCATCTTTCAATCTGTCTATCTGTCTATTCATCTATCCATCTTTAGATCTGTCTATTCGCCTGTCCATCTTTTCATCTGTCTATCCTTCTGTCCATCTTTAGATCTGTCTATCGATCTGTCCATCTTTCGATCTGTCTATCCATTTGTACATCTTTCGATCTGTCTATCCATCTCTCTATCTTTAGATCTGTCTATCCATCTCTCTATCTTTAGATCTGTCTATCCGCCTCTCCATCTTTAGATTTGTCGATCCATCTGTCCATCTTTAGATTTGTCTATCCACAGGGGCGTAACTATCGGTAAGCAGGGTAAGCGTTGCTTACGGGCCCGGACCAATCAGGGGCCCGCCCGATCTGGAATGTGCCCCTATCACATATTCGTTGCTATCCGCTGTTCCCAGGCTTTCTCACGGGTTTTCAACGGGGCCGTCCGGGGCTAAGCCCCGGCACATAGGCTGAAGGTCTCACTCTGCTCTTGCCAGTGTACCAGCTGCGCTTGTGCGCGTGCACTCGCTGCGATGGTGCATGTGCACTGAAGTGAAGGGATCCAATGGCGTTTCCATTCATTATAGGGCATACTCACCAACACAAGTTTAACGATTTGCGCGAACAGATTACATACAAAGTCAATGCAAAGACGCAACCAGGTGCGTTCTCACAGGGCGATGGAAATGACACGAATTGGGCGGCGCAATTGCCGCGAAAACACATGCTTTCCCCTTTAAACGCGTCTTCGCGCAAGTTATGTAACTCAAGCGAAAAAACTCAACTGCAAGAACGCGCTCTCACACAGGATCATTTGACATTGTAGAGGAGAGAGAGAGCGAGCGAGCGAGAGAGAGGTAAGAATGGTGCCCACGTCGAAAAAACTTACAGTTTTTCTCCATTGGTTTGGCTCATTTCTTGAAACAGAAATTACATTTTCAAAACTCTAAGATAATTTGGCAAAACAGTCTTACAGTTCAGCTCAACACTATAGCTTGCTTGCAAAAGCTCATATATTTCCCAAAACTGTTCACTCATGCTTCAAAACTAAATTCCTTTCCCATATAAAGAGTCAGTGCCACAAAAATGGCAAATATCCTTCTCAACTGCTTTGCCACATTTCTTGAAACAGACCGGACGTTCTCAACACTCTTGGTGCTTTTGTCAAAATAAAGTGGATGGTTCGGCACAACACCATGGTTCACCTGCAAAAGCTCATACCTCTCCCAAAATGGTTCACTCATGTGTCAAAACTAAATATCCTTCTCATTTTAACAGTCAGTGCCCCCAAAATGCATCGTCCCTTTGGCATTGTGTAAGCACTGCAAGTCGAAATGTTTAGATGTTTTGTCACTATGGCAGGGGACCATTGACATATCTCTTATGTCCACCTTTCAGTCTTAGCCCTTTATTGACAATGGTTACTGTACTGTTTTTTGTCTAGCTAACAGAATACAATTGTGTATAAAACTGAAAAAAAAATATGATTTTAGGGAAGAGTAGCCTCCAAGGTTTGACACCACACATTGCACTCACACTGCCAAGTAAATTGTAACGACTTTTATTCACACACAAAGTAACTTCCATACACCAGACCAAAATAAAATATATAAAACATAATATACTCTAATATAAACACAAAAAACAATGATAATTATATGCAGCCTGCTGTAAATAATGCGGGAGTTTCAGAACTAACATTTCTTCACTGGTCGCTGTCCTCACCCTTCCTCTCCTGGCCACCATCCTCACCCTCCTGACCATCCACACGCTGCTGTCTGTCTGGCCACAGATTCTCATCCACATCACAGTGTATTATTCTCCCTTGCGATGCAACGAGGGAACAAAACGGCATGCCTGTCGCAACCATCCCCTACACTAACCTCCTGTAATATTCTAACACGCAGCGTTCATCATGGAGCAGGGACCTTTGATTTTGAGCCCTATGCTCATATATCTCCACCTCCTAGAGGAAAAAAACTCAATAGGATTGAGGATAGGAGAGTAAGGTGGTAGGAACACCATGACCATCCTTGGATGAGTAGTGAACCAGTCCCTGATGAGCGGGCCACTGTAGAAATTCACATTGTCCCATACAATGACATATTGTGGTAGGTGAGGCCCGACGAGACCTTTCTCATTTTGAGGGATCAAATCAAAATGAAGGCGGTCCAAGAAGATGAGGATTATCTGTGAATAGTATGGGCCAAGACTGGGGATGTGAGTGGCCACACCATTCTCAGATATGGCATCAAACATAGTAATATTGCCCCCTCACTGGCCTCAGACATCCACCGTGGCCCGGTGGGCAATCATTTTATGGCCAGGTTGAAGCCAGCTTCATCCACAAACACGAGGATGTGAGGGGCCTCGTTTCCTTCCAATGCCATTATTCTCTACAAAAGCGTAAACTCCTACTTTGTTAGTCAAGTTTTAGTTTTACCTGACTGTCAATTGCTGTAATAAATTTATCAAATGTTCAAAGCATTCATATATGTTATTCATGGTATTATGTTATTGACTAATTTTGCCAATTGAACAGACTATTGTGCATGTGATGACTTATACAATGAAATGACGCTGACACATTTTGGAGTGAACAACCATTAGACTGAGAATCAACCAATCAGTTTAGATCAACAAGATCTATTCACTTGGAAATTGTGCTAAATGTAGGCTACCTGTACTTAATCAGTTGCAAAGATGTACTGAGCTATTGAGACATGTACTTAGATATTTGCAATTTGATGAAATGAATGAGAAATTCAATTCTGTTGTGAACAATTGCCAAGTGGTTTGGAGGGTTGTCCATGTTGTTTTGAGAATGTCATTTCTGTTTCAAGAAATGAGCCAAACCAATGGAGAAAAACTGTAATTGCAGTATGTTAACTGGATAACACTGGATATAACTCATGGTATAGACATAGTTTAATAAAATAATGTATTTTGATTACACAAATCAAACCTATATGATTGTTTTAGCTGCTGACCAGCATAGGGGATCTCTATGGCTAATTTATTAGACATGTAAGAGTCTTTTTGGGTATCTTATGCCTAGAATTATTCAAGGAGGTTAATTCTTTTAACTTCCTTTAAAATGTGATCAATTGTGCATAATGGCATGTGGAACAAATGTGTCAAACTCATAGATTTGCATCATTTAAAATTCAGATGGTTTGGGGTCAACCTCTGGCACAGCTTTAAAGCTGAAACTTATCAAATCCTATCATAGGTCCAGAATGAAACCCACCAGTGGCTTTGCTGTCATCAGTATTAAACATGTTACCCATCGAAGTACCCCTCCCCGCAGAGCCCCCCCCACATAATAAATCCCAATTTAACCCCTGAATGTAAGTGAGCATCTTTTTTATGTATTTAGACCTAGGTGTATGTGTGTGTGTAGTCATAGCAGTGAGTAACAAAATGTTATAGTGTGCTGTCACCAGCAGTGTTGTTTCATATGTTATGGTGCGCTGTCACCGATGTTATGTTTTTGTTGTGGTGCGCGTAGGCTATTTCTGATTTTGTCAGTCATCTCATGTCTCTATGATCTTGTCCTGTCCCATTCATTGTAGCCTGCTTGTGGACATTGCGTCATCATGTGGTGTCGTAAAGGGCCCGCCTTGATAATCCTGCTTAGGGGCCCGGGGTTGGCTCGTTACGCTACTGTCTATCCATCTGTCCATCTTTCGATCTGTCTATCCGTCTGTCCATCTTTCGATCTGTCCATCCATCTGTCCATCTTTAGATCTGTCTATCCATCTATCAATCTGTCCATATTTAGATTTTTCTATCTTTCTATCCATCTATCCATCTTTGGATCTGTCTATCTATCAATATATGTATCGCTTTGTCTGTTTGTCTGTCTGTCTATCTGTCAGCAGCCATATCACCCTGTAGCCCAAGACTGGTTGCCCACTGAAGCTAAGTAGGGTTGAGGCTGTCAGTACTTGGATGGGAGACCTCCTAGGAAATCTAGGTTGCTGTTGGTAGAGGTGTTATTGAGACCAATTGATGTGCTCACCCTGTGGTCTGTGTGGGTCCTAACACTCCAGTATAGTGATGGGGACACTATACTGTCAAAAAGCACTGTCCTTCGAATGAGATGTTAAACTGAGGTCCTGACTCTCAGTGGTCGTTAAAAATCCCAGGATGTCTTTCGAAAAAGAGCAGGGGTGTGCCCTGGCGTCGTTGCCAAATTTGCCCATTGGCCTACTTATCATACCCTCATAAACCAATTAGCTATATCACTCGGTCTCCTCTCCTCTAATAAGCTGATGAGTGGTGGGCGTTCTGGCGCAATATGGCTGCCATCGCATCATCACATTGGTGGTGGTTGAGAAGAATTCCCATTTTATATGTAAAGCGCATTGAGTGCTGGCGAAAGCATTTTATACAGAATCAAGCAAAAGTATGTGAACCTTTTGGAAATTCATAGTTTAACATACTTTTCTTTCTCACTGTACATGTAACGAATGTAATTTGTCTGTATGTCTTTCTAACTATCTATTCTATCTATAATCCATCCATCCATCCATTACTGTTGCAGTTATTGTCTGGTCATTAAAGTGTTGAGCAGCGTTTAATCCATCAGTTGTTATAGATAGTCCTGTTATTACTGAATGCTGTAAGATTACAGTATATACAATTAAAAAAATCTATATTTTTATGCAACTTGTGCAAAAAAAGAGAGAGAGAGAGATTCTGATTAACTTCTGAATCTTTATCCTACTAAGGAAGATGGAGTTTCCATGGCAATCGCCCCCAGCATCACCCCACCCGACCTCACCAAGACTCAGAGAGGGGTGCAAAGATGAAATTCTCAAACTCTTTCAATCATGATACCGGTAATTCATTAATTTAAGGAATTGAATTGTAAAATCATAGTCAAATTTTATAGCTATATAGATGTTTAGCTCTTGACACAGCATACATATATGAGAGAGATGCTATTTTAATTTTATTACAGAAAATATAACCTCAGATGTTTCCTTTTTTTTAAATAGCATGCATGCACTGATAATGTGTGCACAATTTATCCTTAATCACATAGTGTAGACCTTTATGATAAGGTAATGTGACGATATGTTATTATATTATTTGTTTGAAATGTTTATGGTTGCATAATGCATTCTGTTACTATTATGTTAAATGCAATTTTTCTAGTATGCAGCATGAGGTATATACTGTATTATATTGTGCAGTAGGCAATATTCAGAGGATATAAAAAGTGTATATATCTTATTCAGTCATGTCAGGTTTCAGCAGTAACATTTATGGGTGTGCTGTAAAATCTTTGATACCTCGCTGAGTCCATATATTGATCTGAATCACACACACACACATATCTGACATTTGGTTGCTCGTGGATGTATTATCTGCCTGTCAGTAGTGGTTTGGATATAATCTGAGATTAATTTGACTCCTGCTCATCTCTGTCTGTTCCTGCAGGTGGTCTTTCATATTTTCTGATGTCCTTTACATGTGTGTCATTACTCACGGATGTCACATACAGACACAGGTTTTTCTCATTACTGGAGGTGTCAGAGATGTTTGAACTCCAGATGAGTGATCATCCACAGACTGCAGATGTCTGCCGCACAATATCACATACAGTACTGCGTCCACCACAATTACTATGTTTATGTACTTTATGTGTCGAATACTGTGCGTTTTTGGGACTTGATTATTGTTAGATGCATCACAATAATGCCTAAAATGAAAATATTATTTACAGCAGTTACATTATCATTTTCAGTTGACTGGCACTTTCTCTTTGTATGCGCACACGGGTAAGTTTTATTTTAATTAAATGTCAAGCAATGTCAATTTCGATTCAAAATGCAATTTTTCAGCATCAGCCGCTCTTTTAATTCAGCAAATGGATGAAAATTTACAGATCAGCTTCATTCGCACAGTAACACACTTCAAAGTTTTCTCTTCTCTCTGTATTAGCTTTATTATACCCTCATTTTATGCATTTCAACTATTTAATCAAAAGTAATGTACTGTAAAATGCCTGTTACTGATCTGGAAGTAAGATTACTTTCATTATCAAACTACTTGTACTATTTTTGCAGGGCGTATCGTGTGCACACGACACTGATTTTTGAGTAATTTGATTTCATTGCAAGAGTTAAGACATATATGAATAATACGATGTTAAAACAAATAACAGTATGTTAATCCATTCGTCTGAATGTTCTTGATGTTTCAGGACCTCTGGGATTTTTCGAAAGCTCAAAACTTTCAGCTAATTGCAGAAAAGAAGAGGAGGAAGGACACAAGGAAAGTATTTAAAAAAGAGGGCAAAACCTTTAAAAGATAAAAATAAGAAGACCGTTCCACCGTGACAGAAAGACTTTATTCTCCTGTGGGATGTGACAGCCTGTGACAGCACATCAGGTATGAGGTGATGTTACCGTATACCCACACTTCAGTTCACTACATTTCAAACATCCCAGAGAGGTTTGATAAGGAAAGGGCATTACAAAGAGCAATGGATTGAACATTTTTGTATAATTGGGAATGTAAATGAAACTATTCTTTTCAATTTTGAGTCTTATTAAGGACAGACTGGTATTGAACAAGATATAGGGTAAAAGAGAAAGAGATCATGGGAGACACTCATTGAAACCTAAGCTAATTCATATAGTTCACATATTATATGTGACCAGGAACCACAAAACTAGTCATATGGATCAATTTTTTGAAATTGAGATTTATACATCTACTGAAAGCTGAATAAATAAGCTTTCCATTGATGTATGGTTTGTTAGAATAGGACAATATTTGGCAGAGTAAAATCCCAATATTGAGAACATCACCTTTAAAGGTGCAGGGTGTAGATTTTAGCGGCGTCTATCAGTAAGATTGCGAATTGAAACCAACAGCTTAGTCCACCGCTCACCCCTCCCTTTCGAGGCACAGAGAATCTACCGTAGACGCCACAGGAACATGTCGTCGTCTAAGACAACATAGTGATGAAACAATCTCTTTATATAGAGCAGTTTGTCCATTTAGGGCTACTGTAGAAACATGTTGACTCCTATGTAAGTGGACCCGTGGTGTATGTAGATAAAAATGGCTAAAATAAAAATTGGTTATTTATGTAACACCACCGAAAACGTAGTTATGTATATTATATAGCATTTCGGTCAGTAGATCCTCCTAAAATGTACAAATTGTACCTTTAAAGTTGTTCAAATGAAGTCATTAGCAACACATATTACTAATGATAAATACACTTTTGAAATATTTACTGTAGGAAATGTTCAAAATATCTTCATGGAAGATGATCTTTACAAAGGCTAATGATTTGCAGAGGCAGTCTTAACATAGAGGCATAGGTAGGCGGCTGCTTGGGGCCCCCTACCAGCGGTCATATTAGGGGGCCCCCAACCAACCTAATAAATAAATAAATACAACCCTTATCATCATGAACACTTCAAAAGCATTGTAAATTGTATTAATATTCTTAAGAAATAAGGTGAAACTTTGAAATAGTAGTTAAAATGTCCAGTTCATGTTTTTCTGTCACTACACACATACACACTTTCACAAAGAAATGGACTAGTCTGCGTGAAAGATAAACTCAGAGTAACAGGAAGACTGGGAAGAATAAAGACAAATATAAATGCGAAAATGGGACTTTGGTGAGTCAACCGCCTAGTTCTGCTCAGTGCTTTAAGTGGCCCAAAAGAAGTGCCGGTACTCTATTTTTCTGTTTTTTTTTTTTTTTGCTGACTGGACTTCTATATTGAAGGGGTTTTATATTCAGCAGTCAACAGACGACCTTGTAAAAAATAATAAATCCTAATATAAGTTTGTGGATTTGCTTGAGCTAGAAATAGCTATTGAACATACATAAAATGTGCAAAAGGTAGATATATGAGTAAAATTTTCAGCATGGTCAAATGCTAAAACTAGTTGTTCAGATAGAAAGAGCTTAAAAGCTAAAACTTTAAAATGACACCAAGACCATGTCTATGGGTTCAAGAATAACAAAATACTGGCAATTTAAAACTAGAAAGTCGTCACTTTATTTTTTTCCCATTGTTTTCCATTTTGCGGGTGGTAAAATACTGTGCGCGTCGTTCAAATTCATTGAAATTTCGTTGGGCAGTGTCCCAAAACAAAAAGGGCACTAAGGGGGGTGGTGCTATTAGTATGGTTTTAATAAAGTATTATAAATATGATGTGTTATATTACTAGCATCAACTTAGACAAGTGATTATAATGGGAAATATAATAACAAGAATTAAAGTGTGACAAAAAAATATTCAATATGATTTACCTGCTGGCTTAATGGATCTTTGAATCCATGTTTGCAATGTTGAACTGCCTTTAGAAGCAGCCTCCCTTTCCGTTCTCTGTCTTTATTTTGTGAAGGCATTTGTGTTTTTTGTATTTTTTGCCTACAAAGTGTGCCAACAACAGCAAATTTAGTGTTTATATTAACTTAGATCTGATCGGGAACATTAAATCCATTAGACAAGCGATAATAGTAAGAATGTGGATATTTTGTTGTTGTTTGCTTGCTAAGTTGTTACCCCTTTTACATTTTACAAATACATAAACAAACTTCCAAATGAGTAATTCTGCGGTTTAACAGCTGATATAATGTAATAAATCTACCTGTTAATGCAACGAACTTCAGAAACTGTCGTCCAGGCAGAGAGTGCACACAGAGATGCTGCGGAGCGGGCGGGAAAACACGAAGTGGATTAGCAGAATCAGTGGATCTTTAGCGATCTTTAGGATCTTTTTATAGATCACAACCTTTACCTGCGAAATTACGGAGGATAAAATACGGGAGATTTAAGGGAAAATACTAATACGGGAGGACGGCGGGAAAGAAGGGTAAAATACGGGACTTTCCCGGCCAAAACGGGATACTTGACGGTATGGTGAGTCACACCTCTCCACACCACGTTGAGGCTGACTGACAGCAAAGGCGACGCATGCGCTTTTAACTTGTAAACTCAAGGGTGTATGGGTAATGTAGTCTCTGCTCTCGGTGGGATGAATTAGGAAGTGTACATTGTGAAGAGCGCTCTGAAAAGCGGCAGCGCAGCCAAAGGATTAAAACCTCTGATTTAAACAGATGTGCAAATGAGCGTTCCGGTACGCTAAAAGCACGTTCTGGGCTCAGGGAGAGGTGGTGGTACGCTCAAGAGCTATTTTTAGAAGTGGCGGTACTGAGTACCGGCGCGTTCCGGCCCACTTAAAGCACTGGTTCTGCTAGTAATAGCCTTGGCGCTACACTGTTAAAATTATTTTGTGGTGAAATAAATAACAGAAAAAAATTATTTAACCCTTATGTTATGTTTGGGATGTTTTCATCCACTATGGGGTGCTGTTGAGTCTTGATTTGGCCACAACTTTCTCTGTGTTTCAGTAAATGGAATGATTTTTGGTGACAAATCTTATTTTGACACATATTTTGGGAAAATGCTTTGAATTTTGTTCAAAAACTCAACAATACACTGTGGGCAAATTTACTACCCTTTCGTTATGTTCGTAAAGAAAACATCCACTAAATTAAACTGCAGTAAAAATCAGATAAATATTTGGTTTAAAATTTTTTTGCATAAATCTGTTAATCATCCTCAGTCTAAAGTTTTTACTCTTAAATTGCTAATTATTTTTTCAAAAACTCAAAACTGATTTGGGGAAACGCACATACAATTACTTATTTTCAATATAAAAAGTTTTGTTGCATTGCTAGTTTTTGTGCAACATCAGATTAAATTTTTTTCTCCCACATTTACTGTTCATGGCTGATTTTTCCCCATTGATTTATTCTCTATTGGTTTGTGCAGTGCTACACTTTGTGTGTTCTCTGCTTTCTGTCTTTATTTTGGAGTAAAAAAAATGTTGTTCTCTTTTATAGATCGGATAGGGGGGCCCTCATACATACCTTCACTTTGGGCCCCCAATTTGCTATACCCGCCACTGATGATTTGTGGCATAAAAGAAAGCAGGGTGAATTTTTTTTGTCAGTCATCCATTTAAATTATATTAAGCCTTAAAGTTCTGCATAATTAAGGGAGTGACCACTTGAGTAACGTTTGAATTGAGCTAGTCAGGTGTGGTTTCAGCAACCAGCCACCTCAGCTTCACCCACGTCCCGGCTCTTTACCCATTTTCGGTTATCTGCGAGTGATGCTCAGTGAAGCGCGGTCAAGATGGCGGCAGCAGGCACCGCCAACTTAAAGCTTCAGACAAGCTCTTCACAAAAGTTTAGTGTGGACCATATAATAAGCTTTGGACAATGAAGTGAGAAACTGAACAACAATGAATTCTGTGATCATAATCTGACGGCGTGAAATGCTCTTATCACAGGACTAGCACATGAATGTGTATCATATTAACTCACCATAAAAGAGAGAGCGAGCAAGTTAATGGGGATGTTTTATTCATTGACCGTCATGCTCTGGTTCTCATATGAAATGAATCCTCCAACCTGTGTGTCGGGTCAGAGTTAAATTAACCTGGAATATCTGGGAACAAATGTATTTTATTAGGAGCTGTGAGGCAACTCTGTCATCTCAAGTGATCACATACGCCAAGATTGGTTTTAATAGCAGATTATCCCAATAAAACTGACTCAAACATAAACAGAAGAATTGCAATTCATACTTTTTATTTTTAAGTTTTCATGTCAGGTAATTCACAGCCTGTACACTGCAAAAAATTATTTTCAAGAAAAAAAAATCTTAGTATTTTTGTCTTGTTTTCAGTAAAAATATCAAAAAATTCTTAAATTAAGATGCTTTTTCTTGATGAGCAAAATGACCCAGAGAACAAAACTCGTTTTTAGACCAAAAATATCAAATTTAAGTGATTTTGTGCATAAAACAAGCAAAAAAAAATCATCAATGGGGTAAGCAAATTTTTCATGATTTTTTCTTGAATTTTGTGTTTGAGAAAAATGTTAAAGATTTGCTTAACCCATTGTTGATTTTTTTTTGCTTGTTTTATGCACAAAATCACTTAAATTTGATATTTTTGGTCTAAAACTAGACTTATTTTCTTGGGTCGTTTTACTCATCAAGAAAATGCATCTTAATTTAAGAATTTTTAGATGTTTTTATTGAAAACAAGACAAAAATACCAAATAATTTTTTTAAGTAAGATGTATTTTCTTGATGAGCAAAATGACCTGAGAAAATAAGTCTAGTTTTTAGACAAAAAAATAAACTTTAAGTAAATTAGTATCGAGCCCCTAAGGTGACATTGGAGTAAAAAAAATCTAAAGTTTAGTTTCATGTGCTCATGTGAAACCTTCATGTGAAGAATTTTTTTTAAAGTTTAGTTTTCACGTGGTCACGTGAAACTATCACGTGCGGTATTTAATTTTGCTCCATGTCTCCTTAGGGGCTCCATAAATTAGTTCTTAAAACAAGTAAAAAAAATCTGCCAATGGATTAAGAAATTTTCTTTTCATAAACACTTAATTCAAGACAATATTTCTTATTCAATTGGCAGATTTAGTTTTTGCTTGTTTTAAGCACAAATTTGCTTACATTTTATAAATTTTTTAATTGAGATTTATACATCATCTGAAAGCTGAATAAAAAGCCTTCCGTTGATGTATTTACAATATTTGGCCAAGATACATCTGAAATGTGATTGTACAAATATCTAATTGAGAAAATCACTTTTAAAGTTGTCCAAATGAAGTCCTATAGCAACACATATTACTAATGATAAATAAAATTACGGTAAGAAATGTACACACTGTAAAAAAATCTGTAGAAATTAAAATTTTTATTGCAGCTGGGTTGCCGGTAAATTACCGTAGATTTAAATTTATGTTATTTACTGGCAAGAGTTTGTTCAAAGTTGAATAAATTTTAAATATTAACAAGTCTTTATCTTTACAGAATAAAACTATAAAATAACAGCCTCATGCAAAGCATTCTGGGAACCAGAAATCATCATCAAACTTTTTCTGTTTTTTGCTTCAGATTTTGTTTCCCAGAACGTTTTGCTTGATGCTGTTTTTCTAGTTTTATTCTGTAAAGACAAAGACTTGTAAATGTTTAATGTTCATTTAACTTTGATCAAAATGTTGCCAGTAATAACATAAATTTAAATCTACGGTAAATTACCGGCAACCGAGCTGCAAATTTCTACGGAATTTTTTACAGTGCAAAATATATTCATGGAACATGATCTTTACTTAAAAACCTTAAAATTTTTGGCATAGAAAAGTGATAATTTTGACCCATACAATGTATTGTTGGCAATGGCTATAAATGTACCTGTACTACTTACGACTGGTTTTGTGGTCCACGGTTACATATATCAGATTGTGCATATAAAATCTAAGCAGAATATAGTTGCATTCTCCTAAGACTTGAACTTTGCTTTTATAAACTTTGGTAATATTCAACCATTATTTTATTTTATTTTTCGAGAAGTGCTCCTAAACAACCAAAATTACAAAAGAAACGAAACAATCATGTTATACAATAAACTCAAACCAGACCTCTTGCTTTTTCTTTTTTAAATAGTGTATGAAACAAAAGGCACAGACTTTATTAGATTGTGTTTATTATCTCAGAGTCATTCTACTGTTTGGGTAAATACAGGGGTATTTACAAGATCTTATGAGCTTATGAAAATATTTCACCAGCTGTCTTACAGACACACGATAAATAAAAATGTTACCAGTTCATAGTATTGAAGTATTAAAAAAAAACAATCCAAAACAAAGTGAAATCTGAAATATGTGGAAAACATCCAACGGCACCAAATCAACGTTATGAAATACATACATTTATCATTCATGAACAGCAGGACTTTTGGCATGTTTTGTGGAAAATATTGAGGTTCGATCCACACAACTTCTTTTTGCATAATGTGCATACTTTCTACATAAAAATAAAGAGCAGAGAACATGAATAACAGTAGGAACACCAAAATCCAAGGTTTTTTTGCATTTTAATAATATGGCAAGAACACTTAAGAGATCCTCATATATGAGTTACAGAGAAAGTGGCTTACAGAATTCCCACAACTTTCTTTTTCCTCTTAAAATATTTTCTGTTCTGCAGAGTATTCCATAAGTTTGTTACCATGGAAACGAAGGGGTGGCAGGGTCTTCAGCGTAAGACGAAGAAGATAGACGAGAATAGGATGAGAAAAGAGGAAACAAGATAAAATGAGATAAGTAGAAACAAGATAATAAAATGAGACCGGATAAGATAACAGAAAACGAAGAGACGAGACAAAATGGAACGAGACAATGAGAGAAGAGATTTGAGATGAAACCAAGAAATGTGTTTTGGGATGCTGGCCCACAGTGGTTGGACATGTGTGTGTTTGTGTGTCTCCCTTAGGATGTGAAGCACGCCGAGCAGGTTCCTCTGTGGCTGGACTCCTGCTGCGGTGAGATGGTGTCTGAAACCTCCGAGTGTAGCACATCTTTCTCATTAGCTATTATGTGCTCCACCAGACAGTGTGCCGCTTCGTCTATATTAATATTCTCCTAGAGAGAGAGAGAGAGAGAAACATGACTGTCAGTGTTCACACACCTTGTTTCTTCTAGCTGTGACTGAATTAATGAGCCCCTGAATATTCATGACCTTGGCAAAGAACTGTGATTCAGCAGAAAGTGTTTGAACAATTTCCTGCTTTTCTTCTGCTCTGTGAGCTCTAATAATCATCACACATCTATACACACATTTACAACACAAAAATTCACAAGTAATAGTCTATGAAAAAGCCAATAAGGTCAGTTATGCTGTCAAGGCCAAACTAACACAACAACACACAAAAGAGAACAAGCACTGTGTGTGTCTGTGTATGTGTATGTGTGTGTGTTATATGACAACATTTCTTGTCCTTCAGATGTATCTTTTCTGAGCTTTGTGAGCTAATGAAATTTAACACACACATTCAAAGAAACAGTTCACCCAGGGTTGCCAAGTCCATGGTTTTCCTGCGGAATTGGGCTACTTTAATACTGTTGCCATGGGCTGTTTTTCAAGTTTGCAGGTTGAAGCAACCCCAAAAATATAATTTTTAGCCCCAGGAATGCAAATTTTACCAGATAAACCCTGCAAAAAAGGCAGATTTTACCCTCAGAATACAATTGTGATTTTTACAGGAGAATTTCAGATCAATATTGGATTTTGATGTCAGGCCAGTTGGGTCTTGACGTCAGGCCAAAGTTGGGTCTTGATGTCAGATCAGTGTCTGATTTTGACGTCAGGCACATGTTGGATTTTGATGTCAGATCAATGTCTGATTTAAAAGTTAGGCCAGTGTTGGATTTTGCCGTCGGATCAACATTGGATTTTGAGGTCGGATCAACATTGGATTTTGAGGTCGGATCAACATTGGATTTTGACGTCAGGCCGAAGTTGGGTCTTGACGTCAGGCCGAAGTTGGGTCTTGACGTCAGGCCGAAGTTGGGTCTTGACGTCAGGCCGAAGTTGGGTCTTGACGTCAGGCCGAAGTTGGGTCTTGACGTCAGGCCAAAGTTGGGTCTTGACGTCAGGCCAAAGTTGGGTCTTGACGTCAGATCAGTGTCTGATTTTGATGTCGGTCAAAGTTGGATGCTGACATGGGATCAACGTTGGATTTTGACGTCGGATCAACATTGGATTTGGAGGTCAGATCAACATTGGATTTGATGTCAGGCCAATGTTGGATTTTGATGTCGGATCAAAGTTGGATCCTGACGTGGGATCAACGTTGGATCTTGACGTCAGATCAATGTCTGATTTTAAAGTCAGGCCAATGTTGGATTTTGCCGTCGGATCAACATTGGATTTTGAGGTCGGATCAACATTGGATTTTGAGGTCGAATCAACATTGGAAATTGTACGTCAGGCCAACATTGGCTCTTGACGTCAGGCCAAAGTTGGCTCTTGACGTCAGATCAGTGTCTGATTTTGACGTCAGGCCAATTTTGGATTTTTATGTCGGATCAAAGTTGGATCCTGAGATGGGATCAACGTTGGATTTTGACGTTGGATCAAACTTTTGAGGTCGGATCAACATTGGATTTTGACGTCAGCCCAACGTTGGTCTTGCCGTCAGATCAATGTCTGATTTTAAAGTTAGGCGAATGTTGGATTCTGATGTCCGATCAACATTGGATTCTGACGTCAAATCAACATTGGATTTTGATGTCGGATCAATGTTGGATTTTGACGTCAGGCCAATGTTGGTCTTGCCGTCAGATCAATGTCTGATTGTCAGGCCAATGTTGGACCCTGACGTTAGATCCACGTTGGACCCTGACGTTAGATCAACGTTGGACCCTGACGTCGGATCAACGTTGGACCCTGACGTCGGATCAACGTTGGACCCTGACGTCGGATCAACGTTGGACCCTGACGTCACATCAACGTTAGACCCTGACGTCGGATCAACGATGCATTTTGAAGTCAGGCCAATGTTGGATTTTGACGTCAATACCCAATGTTGTGCAGATGTCAAGGTGAATTAAAATATTTATGCTAGTTTTGAATTGGGTGAAACCCCAAAATGGGCTAACTTTAATTTTAGGGTGACTTATTGCTTCATATGAATCTCTCTACCAGTTAAAAAGCTGTGCTTAAACTGTTACATTTTGATCTCTTTCTGATGTTATTGTTATTTTATAGTCAAATTATTAACATTCAGTTGGTTTAAACCAGGGGTCACCAATCCTGCTCCTGGATGGCCGGTGTCTCTGCAGAGTTTAGCTCCAACCCTAATCAAACACACCTGAAGCAGCTACTGTTATATATGTCCTCCTAAGCATCCTAGAAACTTCCAGGAAGGTGTGCTGAAGCACGTTGAAGCTAAACTCTGCAGGACACCTGCCCTGCAGGAACAAGTTTGGGTACCCCTGGTTTACATTAATGATGGTATTCAATCTCAAATAATTTTGAACCAGTTCATGTGTCACCTTTACATAATCCACATTACTGTATGTACCTTAGCCGAAGTTTCGAACCACCCTACAAATCCATTCTCCTGGCAGAACTGCTCCATGCTGATGCCATTGTTGTTCAGGACGTCTCTGCCCTCGTCACACTTGTTGGCGAGCAAAACGGCAGCCACTCGTTTGCCGTTGTTTAAACTCAGCTTAGCATCGAGATCTTCCTTCCATTTCTTCACCGCCTCAAACGTCGATGGCCGTGAGACATCGAAAACAATGAAGGCCCCTGTAGCCTCTCGATAATACACTCGTGTCATGTTCCCGAAACGCTCCTGACCTGTGAAAGGTTGGAGTAAGAATAAGCTCTATGAGAAATACACCAGAGAGAGATGCAGAGACCAACATAATGATCTAATACAACATTGATAAACTTTATAAATCTCTTTACAAAATGGTTAGTTCCAGTCCTTGATTCTGATTGGTCAATAGCTGTGTTTTATTTATGATAAATCACAGCTATGACCGCTGCACTCAATGAGTCTGTGTTTCACCCTTAGCAATGTAAACAGATGTGAAACATTCTTACTGTTCACAGTCCATCAGGGACTATTTTATCCAGCGGAAGGAAGGCTTTTAGTGATTTTACTTAATGAAAGTTGCGTTGATACATATTTTTTGCTTTAATATTTGAAACGGGTTTATAAAAGCAATAAAGTACATAGAGTATGCTGTATCGTTAATAAATCATGGCTGAAAGGATTGCATTGACTCAGTTTTGTGATGTGCTCAACAACGCCCTTCAGGTGTAACTTATTTAACGATACCGCACAGCTTCTCGTACCTTATTGATAGCTAGAAATGTTTTTTTTTTGTTTTTTTAGAAAAACCAGAACTGTAGGTGATAAAATGTACTGAAGATAAAAGCAGTGTGAAGCCTGGATTTCTTGTCTATCTATCTATCTATCTATCTATCTATCTATCTATCTATCTATCTATCTATCTATCTATCTATCTATCTATATATATATATATTTATTTATTTATTTATTTATTTATTTTTTAATATATGCTAAATACATTTTTTTAAAAGTATGCTCAAATAAATATCTTTTTGAATTTGTAAATATATTTAATTTTATCCTTTATATATCAATATATATTTCAAAATGTATTTAAATGACAAGCAAATTCATTTCTAATTTTACATATGGCAAAAAGTTTATTCTTTGCAAATATATATATATATATATATATATATATATATATATATATATATATATATATATATATATATATATATATATATATATAATTTTTTTTCTATTTATGAATTTTTACAAAATTTGACAAAATACTTTATACAATCAAGGTTACAACTTTTCCCCAAAATTACCCTCCCCACCAAATTAATTAAACTAACAAAATGCAATACAATAATGAAAAACAATAATAATAAAAAGACAATTGAAAAATAAAAATAAATAAATAAAAATATAGATATAAAATAAAAGAAATAATAATAATAAAATTATATACACATAAACATAATTAGTGAAAATAAATACATACCTCCAGGATAATACAATTCAATACATATTTAAAGTGGTCTTTGCATAGTTATAAAAACCAAACAATTTCAATGGTGCAAAAATATATTTTAAATATATGCTGCAATATTTTGTTTAAAATAGATTTAATTTTAACCTTTTCAAACTTGTTATGTTTACAGGTTTGTAAGATAAACAAAGTTTTTCTTCCAATGTGACATGAATATATTTCTTTGGATTGAAATATATGGAGGGCTAAATATATTTTGTAATGCTTTCAGATTGATCTATTTTAAAATATATTTCAAAATATAAAAAATTGTCAAAAAATATATCTGTGAAAAATATTTTTGTAAACATATTCCAAAATATATTTTAAAATATATTTTTTCCTTATATGGGTATATCTGCTGTATTAGCTCCATGTTTACTTCTAATAAGATGGTTTAGAAGATAAGTGGCTTAAAAAACACTTGTGGTTGAATATATAAATTGCACTTTGTGTTGGTTTATACCAGCATTTTCCCAGCATGAAAACTGGTCAAATATGTTTGCAAATATTTGCAAAAAAAAACTTTGGGAGAGATTTTTTTTGTGCAAACACTGCACTGTATGGTATGGTGTACTGTATTATATCATATGTACATTTCTCCTGGAGACATTTCATTGTGACTTCCTGATGATCACTGTAGATGCACAAAGCAAATGTTTATATTCAGTCAAAACAATTTTTACCCTTTTCTTCTCTTTAATCCACGTGATTTAGTTTGAGATTCTTGCAGTTATTTCCAAAGGGTCTGAGCTAAAGCCTGGATATCATTAATGAGCAAAAGCACATTCCAGAGGCTAACATTCACCAAATCCACTGTAAACTCCAGTGAGCTTTAGTCTCCTGTGGTTAAACCTAAACTCTGAGCTCCGAGTTCAGATTAATGTCAGATACTTATTGCTGAGCGAAATGCAACATCACTTTCCCATCAACGTAAAGCATTTAGATGTTTATATATCTTTCTTTATTCTTCACTCCATCCCAGCATCTACAGCTGTAGTCATGGCAAGAACCGGTTAATTCATTCACGATCTACAAATCATCTAACTAGCACGTTTTTGGCCTTGGGGAAAAAACCGGAGTAAACCCACGCTGACAACAAGCAAACTTCACACAGAAAGGCCACCTGACCTATCTCCAGCACTTGAACCGAGGACCTTCTTGCTGTGAGGCAACAGTGCTATGTGCCACCCCATGTTCATATATCAAATGTAATAAAATGGTTGCCATACATAGCATTTCAAAGGAAAGGGAGATTAAAGACAAGGTTTTCTGTAGCTCAATTTAGTTGATTTTATTAGAGCACAGCACAAAGGTCGGGGGTTCAAGTCACAGGAAACATGCATACTGATAAAATAATGTATAGCTTGAAGGCATAGTAACTTAAGTCACTTTGGGTAAAAGCATTTAGCTAAATGCTAAACATAAAAATATAAAAACTTAAGTCATAAACCAACAATATTGTAAACTTTACGGTTGAACTGCAGAGTATTATAAGCTTTGCTCCTGTCAGAGATTCTCCTGTGTTTTTATTTACAATGACGTTTCTGTTTTCTCTTTCTTTTGTAAGTGAAAATCTCCCTCACATGAGCGACTAACACATGACCGCGCATAACACATGACCGCGCAGAGCGCGCCCTCAAACAACATTCCTCCAGAGAGATTTTATGAAACAAAAAGACTAACCCAGTTTATTAGATTATCACATAGGCCCTATTTACATACAGAGGAATTTATGCAATTATATTATAGCCTACAATATTATAAAGTTATTTCGTAACTTGAAAATGAAGTTATAAAAATATAGACTTTTTAAATTAAAACACACGAATGCGCCCAAAATAATTTAATATTAACATTTTAATATAACGATGTTATTAAAAATAATAAATGAAATTTGTTAGTTATTAGAGACTATAAAATATAACGAAAAGAAATGACATGTTTCTCTTACGAAAATGTACCATGGTTTTACTAAAGTTAAAATAAAAATCAATTGTTACTGTAGTAAAACCATGGTTTTGTTAATAGTAATCAATACACCAAAAACATGGTTACTACTTTTACCACAAAAAAAAAACATGGTTAATTTTCGTAATTGCATATACAATAATTTAATATGACAATATTAAGTTATGTAAGGCCAAAAAATATATCATATTTACATCATCATTTTATATTATTTTTTAAAGTTTTAAATATATATTAAGTCATCAAGTCATTCATCTAAATTTTAATACGTTTTAATAAAACAAATGTTTATAATTCCAATTCATTTCTATTCGAATTTTATAATTTTAATGTATATTTTATAGTCAACATGTATTAAACAGCATTGTTATTTATTAAATATAACCCTAAGACATGATGAATAAAGTAAAGAGAGAGTGATTTACCGGCGATGTCCCATAGCTGCAGTCGGACGGTCTCGTGCTCGAGGTTCAGGACTTTAAGCGCGAAATCCACGCCGATCGTCGCTCTGTAGTTGGCGGAGAAGTTCTGGTGCACGTAACGTTTAATGATGCTGGTTTTCCCCACACCCAGATCTCCTATCACCAGAACTTTATACAGGTGTTCCTTTAGGTGATGGTTCTGCATGGTTCTGTGAGATGAAGCCGAACATGGACCCGTATGAGTCGCAGAGAGATTGAAATAAGAAACGCCCAGGCCAGCACAGGAGAAGCTTGTGACTCCAGCATGAGACCACAGACTCACAAAGACTCAACATTTCACCACAGACCAATGATAGAAAGACTTTAAATGTTGGAAATGTGGTTTTAAGATTCCTCAAACACCCTTTCATGAACTTTGCAATTGTTTTAAACTTTGATGTCTGTAAGGCTAATATTGAGGACTACCATACATTGTACAGTAGCCTAGTATATTAAACTTCGTTAAATACTAATAATATACTTCAGTATTTTCTGAAGTAAATTTTTGTACATAGTAGTTAGCATATTAATTACTACTAGACTTTGTTAATAGTGACATTGTCATGTTGTTTATTGTAAATTGTAGGTTTTTTATCACAATTTTTATAATACTAATATTGTAGGAACTATTGCAATTGCCTGAGAAATTCAATAAAAAAACTTGTTTTAAAAGCATACATCAGGTTTATGTCAATGTACTGTTAATTTATGTTCATTTTATGAAATAAAAATTACATTTGCACCTTTTTTATGAAAGTTAAGACTGAATGGACCTGAAAATTTCAAATGGTGTAACCGCCAATTGTGCCAAAGAATTAGAAATATTAAATATTATATCCACCTTGATGGCATGTAAGCATAATCATCAAAAATATCTTTTTAAAATATAATTTTATTAGTTATTTCTAAATGTTAATTTCTATATGTGTTTTTGTAATATTTGTCTGACATATGCTGAAAACAGCTGTTTTCTAAATAATCTTTGACAAATGATGTAAAATCATATTACACTAAACTAGATGATTATATTTTATTCCAAATTTTTTATGAATATATTTATATTTTAATAAAAAAATACTAGTTACACCAATTGACACAGAACGGTTACACCACATTGACATATTTGCAAATATTCTTTCAAAATGAAATAAACCCAGAAATTTTAGACTTTGTCCTCAAAAAAGAGAATGTATGCAAGAAATCTGCAAATGTATTTTGAAATTTTAACCTTTTTAACATGTAATTGAACCATACGGACACAAAATAATTAATGTCACGTCATTGACCCATATACTGTAATATACTTTTGTATTTACTACAATAGGAAATGTATTATCCCACATACATACATTAACATTTACTATACTGTAGCATAGTTCAAAAAGTTTCCCGGACAGGGTTTAGATTAATCCAGGATTATGCCTATATATATATCTTAGGACATTTAAGTAGTTTTACAAACAAATCTTATAAAAAAAAACAATACTGGTGTGCATCTTGAGACAAAACAATGGCACCGATATATGTTAAGATATGTCAGTGCAAGATGTTTTTAAATTAGGACAGCCCAAACATGCCTTTTAGTCTGGGACAATAAGCCCTGTCCGGGATATATTTGCTATAGCAAATTCTGTAGTGTATACTGTGCAATTGTATTTTTGATGTAGGAATAACAAGAGTCAATTTTTGCAACACTTAACCAGAAATATGTTTATTTACATCAGTTTATGCATTAGCTAATGTGCATATTTTGCAGTGTGTTACTCAAAACCAATATGAACATTCATTGCTGTAAAAATCTTGAGTCATTGTGTATTCATGTTAACAGATACAAGTAACTTTTGATTAGAAAAATGCATACAAAAATGTTGAAATCAACATTGAAGGGTGGTTTACCGGACAGGACTTACCCTAGCCCCAGACTAAAATGCATGTTTAAATTGCCTTAATTTTAAAACACCTAGCAATGACATATCTCAACATATTTCAGTGCCATTGTTTTTTTTTTCTAAATATGCATACCAGTAGTTTTTTTATAAGGATGTCTGTAAAAATGACTTAAATAACTAAGGATTGTCCTGGATTAATCTAAACCCTGTCTGGGAAACTGCCCCTAAGGATAATAAATGGTGTTAACATTATTAATTTTAGCTAATGCATCAACTACTGCAAGTTAATAACGTTAGTGTGAAGTTTGTTCAAAATTGTTGATTGTATTTTTGTACAAAATCTGTGTAAAGTTTAGATCGACTCCACAGCAGTCCTTTTAGATCTGAATCATGATCACACTTGAAATCATTTTAAAGGGGACATATAATGAAAATCTGACTTTTTCCATGTTTAAGTGCTATAATTGGTTCACCAGTGCTTCTTTCAACCTAGAAAATGTGAAAAAATATCAACCCAGTAACTTATGCTTGGAGAAAATGATTTACCAAGACTGAGAAAAAGGTCATTGAAAATTGGCTCCCCTTGTGATGTCAGAAGGGGATACCACCCCTTAATCTGCACTATCCAACCACAACACTGCCATTTAGTGCAGAGATCAGCTCATTTGCATTTTAAAGGACACAACCCAAAATGGCACATTTTTGCACACACCTACAAAGTTTTTAACATGTTATAATAAATTATCTATAGACCCCTTCAAGGTTTGTAAACATTGAATGACTATCGGGTGCGCGCGCAGCATGGGGTCAAACTGTTCATACAATCGAGGCTTTAAAATTTAATCTAACAGGGCTGAAAAATGATGACTTACCTGAAATGAAGTGAGCACTACAATCACAAGCCTCTTTGATATTTGTATTGTTCCAGTCTGCATGTAATAGCTTGCAGCCGCAGATGTTGTATTTTTTTGTTTTTGAGATTCTGCATGAATTGCGAAAACTTAACGGAAGACCTGGCGCGATTTTCAGAGCCCATGACGTAAGTCGGCATTATTACGATACCGAATAACACGCAACTCAATCTGCTGTAATTACTTTCTGACCCCGACATGCGCAGTGGGAACCGCCTGTGACGTGAACCGTGAAGGGGTCTATATGGTATTTTGAGCTTAAACATCACATCACCAAAGACTTATTTTACATCTTAAGTCTTTTTAATCTTACCATTTGATTTTTCCAGACAGGGTAGAATAATTTTTTGGCATTCAGGCTAAATAAAAAAATAAAACTAAGACACTAGATTAATGGTTTCTTAAAAAGCAAATTTATTAAAGATCATATGACATACAAGGCAAAATTAAAGACTGCAATAAAACTCGGATTTAGGCAGCTCAAGGCAAAAAGCCTAACAGGAAATCTACATACATACATACAATATCCCTTTATGAAGTCTATTGCTATAGATAAACTGATTGCTTACACGACAAGTATTGATTATCCTGAGAAAAGTCTAAAGATGTGATCAATCTCTGAATACAATGTGAATAAAGGACATTAAAACTGAAGTAAAAATTGAAGTCGTGTAGTGACATTCAAAGTTCACGTGGATTGAGAGAAAATCTAAAAAAAAATCCCTTTAAAACACGTCAGCATTTGGAGTTTTAGTATGTGGCCGCATAGACATGAGATAAAGCATAAAGGGCTCAAAAGTTTGTCTGGTGACAAGACAACTGGTCAGCTGCAACAAACTCAAATTCATTCAAAATAAACATGGTTGCATACATTCACAATCAAAATTCATTTGACTGACCAAGCACAAAAAAAAAAGACAAGAACCTGCAGTTGAGATGAAACGTTTTTAGGCTGGGCTACAAATCGATTAATTATTATTTGTAATATTTAATTATAAAAGCAGCAATGCAATGTCTAGTGCAGTGGACCAGCAAGACTCATTACCCTCTTAAAGTTTAGCGATTGGCGTAGCTGCTACAGAAATACTCTCGATGGCGCACTCATCCGTTCCACGACGGATTCTGAAGAACCCGTTCTCACCCCATCCGGCTCCCCAGCTGTTCTTCACGATCCAATACTTCTCCCCGGTCTTATGGCACTTCCCATATCCGACCAATAACACCGCATGATTGGTCAGCTCAAACGGATTGTTGGAGTCACCTAGACCGGTGTGATGGTAAATACCTTCCTTGTAGTTCATGAAATCTGGGTACACCTCGAGAGCCACGCCCATGGGTCCGTTTCGGACCAGCTCCAGCATCATGGCCGCCTCGCTGCATCCTCCGTAAAAGCCACCAACGTAGTGATAATCAGAAGCGTAGTACCGTGTGCATTTGTCAGGGATGTTGCAGGGAGAATCGTCCCCGGTGTACGGGAAACAGTCTTCTTCCACCATGCCGAAGTCTTGGATGTATTTACCGATCAGATATGGGAAACCTCCATCACAACCTGACAAAAACAACAAATAATAACTGAATTAGTGTGACTACAAAGCAAACTTCAAAATCCCTTCATGCTTTGTAAAACAAAACTGAGGGAAATTGGGCACAAGATTTATGTGCAAAAATATGTTTCAATAAAATTACACGATAAAACTTTTTTCAATTGAACAAATGTTTTAAAGATTATAGTTCTGCTTTGATCTTATAAAACCTACTAGGGAAAACCCACAAAGTTAAACATTTACACAATGAACTTATTCTGATCTCAGTCAGGTTGTGTAATCCTGGGATAAGGAGGGGCAAACATTCATAGCACTGCACACAGAGCACTAAAGCCCAATTTGTACTTCTGCATCAAGTGTACGGAGTAGCGATGGGTAAATTAATAAAAAGTAACTAATAACTAACTGTATCTAACCCCTGTGTGCAGTGCATCCCTTCGTGGCCCCTCCAAAAAAAATGTATGACATAAAACATTCCAAAACTTAAAATTTGAATTAAACAAAACATATAAAATTATACAATGTAGTGATGTTGGTTAGAAGCCTAAAGGGGATCGCTCAGCGCCGCGCCGTTCTAAATCAACTGAACACATTGTTTTCTATGAGTGTAAGCACACCGGCGCCGCCTGTCCGCGCCGCCCAGCTGTGACTCAGGAAGTTGTTCAAATCCCTGTCGCGCCACACAGCGCCACTCACATAGCTTAACATTAAATAACATCATATTTGCCCCAAATCATTAAGAATTAACATTGGCTGCTAACGTATATTTTGCATTTTGAAGTAGACGCTATCTGACGAAGCTCGCACTATTTAATGTGCACTTCCGGTTTACAATACCTCCGAGTTCTGCTAGGCGCGACGCGGCGCTGAGCTGCGCGGCCGGTGTGCGATCCCCTTTATTCTTCTGAGGTTTAATTACACAGAATTTATGATAAATGTTTTTTTTAAAAGTCACTAAATTGGGGCCCCCCTGGCACCATCTCAGGGCCCCCAATTTGAGAACCACGCTCTAAAGCAAATAAAAAAGATTTTTTCTATTAATCTTTTTTCGGGGTCGATTTTGGCCACATTGTTCTCAAAGCCCACGAATCGTTTTTTTTTTTTACATTTCTTACCGCAAACATTGAAAGTAAAATTACATTTTTCGTCTTGCGTCAAAATTATATTTTTTAACATAATTGTATGCATTTGAAAATTAGAGATGGGTTCTGTTTTAATGTACCCAAGTGTACCTAAAATAAAAGTGTTTTTACAGGTTTGTGGGTCTTAATTTCTTTTTATTAATTTAATTAATAATTTATGCAAAAAAAATCATAAAAATTTTTCTTAAACATTAAATTCAAGAAAAAAAAATAGCTTACCCCTTGGCAGATTTTTTTTGCTTGTTTTATGCACAAAAAAAAAAAAATCACTTAAATTTCTGGTCTAAAAACTAGACTTATTTTCTTGGGTCGTTTTGCTCATCAAGAAAAAGCATCTTAATTTACATTTTTTTTTAGATATTTTTACTAAAAACAAGACAAAAATACTAAGATTTTTTTTCTTGAATTTTTTTTTTTGCAGTGTGTTTGCAGCAAGGCTTTGAACCGGTTCACGGAACGAAAACGAAAATCAGAAACTTTTGATGTTTCGCAAGGAACAGAAACAAAACCAGAAACTTTCAAAAAAATATATGTTCCGGAACAGAAACGTTTATTTAAAATAATGGTAACCGGTTAATAACGTTATTTTTTTCGTTCTTTGACAAGATTTCTGTGCAATACTCGATGAAATTTACTTCCGGTCGTCGTTGACTCAGAGAAATGAGAAGCTTGCCACCAGCAGGTAACCTACTCAAGCCAGAGTCTCTAATGCTCAATCATAAGATGTAAATATTGTAGGCTACCAAGTATCTCAAGATGTTTGTTTTTACTAATAAGTGGTGTAACTGATCGCAGGGTCTCATACTGTGGTCCATTAAAATACATTTGACAAATAAAGCACTGAAAAACAACGTAATTTTCACTTTATGTGGAGCAACTGTTTATGCTGCATCTTCTTCCCGATGTGCCGTTTGGAATTCGTCCTCCGTATGTGTGTGCGTGTGTTTAAGCGCACTCAACTGTAATTCTGACATGCCTATATTTGTTATGCTGCTTACATAATGTAGCCTTTTTTAATGTTTGATGACAAGATAGAGACTTAAGTAAAATTTTGTAGAGTAATAATTTAAGTTTAATGTCCTAATGATCAGCCTACTTATTTGTATGTCCCACAGCTGACAGGGAACGTTATTGACCGGTTCGGGAACTTTATTTTTTGTTCAACCGGTTCAGGAACGTCTATTTTAGGGTTGAACCGAAAACCGGAAACGTTAAATAATGTTTGTTCGGAACGAACCAATTGGGAAAAAATTCTGGTTCAAAGCCCTGGTTTGCAGACTTTGCACCGGTAAAATCAAGGTGGCAGAAGTATATGCAAATATAAAAGGGGGCGCATCATGAAAATATGACTAATTCCTTGTTTAAGTGGTATAATTGGGTCCCCAGTGCTTCTTTAAACCAAGAAAATGTGAAAAGTTTTGGTAAACCATTCTCTGCAAGCATAGGTTTGGTCACTGAAATTAGGCTCCCCTTGTGATGTCAAAAGGGGATTATACCACCCTTAATCTGCACTATCCAACCATGGCCCTGCCATTTAGTGTAGAGATCAGTTCATTTGCATTTTAAAGGATCCCAAAATGGCACATTTTTGCTCACACCTGTAAAGTGTCAATTTTAACATGTTATAATAAATTATCTATATGATATTTTGAGCTAAAACTTCACATAAGTACTCTGCGGACACCTAAGATTTATTTGACATCTTAAAACAGTCTTGTGAAATGGCCAATTTTAAGTCTACCTATGAATTAAAGAAACGCGTGATACCTTGAGAGTACTCCGAACAGGACACAACCTGCTGCGGACTGAACACGGGCTGCTGCGTGTTGTTTGTCAGAATCCGGACTCTGGCCTCCATCATTCCCATAGTGGCGAAAGAGTAACAGCTGCCACAAGACGCTTGAGAGAAAGAAAGAAAGAATACATCATTTACTGTTCAGAGGACACAATCTAATGTCATCATCTACAGAAACGTCTTGCTATCTTGTCTGCTGCTCTTTCTCTTTTAATCTCTCCTGAAGGAGCTCTCATGAGGAGAAAACCCTCAGAAAAAGAGCCACTCCAGACAAATCTACCATTGGCTGAAGAGCAAATCATCTCATGAGACACTCCAGAGGAACAAATGACTCCGCTAGTCGCATTCATTGACTGATGCAGAACAGGTAAGATGAGATTGTAACATGATTCATGTACAAGTAACAGAAAGATAAAAACCATGCAACTCAATATCTTTACAACTTTATAAGTTACATAGACACATACACAGACAAACACAAACTGTGTTTCATAAAATGAGCCAAGTGAGCAAAAACGTAAAGATTTTAAAAAGGAAAAAAACTACTGAAATCAAATAACCTTGTTAAAAAAATATCTACCAACTAAAAAAAAAAAAAAAAAACATTTGTTCTGGCCTAAAACACAAATTTGCTGATGACTACATTATACAATAATCATGGAGAGAAAAAAATAAGAGATTTTTTTTGTCAAGGTCAAGATGAAAGCATACAGGCTACAGTCTTCAATTGAAACAATTAAGCAGTGCCTAAAATTAACACTTGACAAGCACCAAATGCAAAAATATCGACACTGACACAGTATATACAAAGTGGTGTCAATTGCAAGTTAACAATTCTAGCTGCCCTATAGGGGCAGTTTACAAGACGCGTTTCCAGCCACAAACGGGATGGTTTTTTATACCGTTTGGCTGTTCGTTTACACAACAATGGCGTTTTGGGGTCTAGAAAATGAAATCATTTGAAGATGGGTTTGAAAACAATGTCTTATGTTTGTGTAAACTAAACTACAGTGACTTCATGCCCATACGTTAACTCTCTCACCATTGACGAGTTCTTGTTAATTAGGAGAAAACTCGTCATTGGCAGAAAAGTGTTTTACGGCAATCCATTTTCCACCATTTTCCACTAGATGGCGCTCTTACCAAACTTTAAAGCATCCACTGATCCAAAACTGTTTTACAAAATAAAAGTTGTGGTATTTTTAAGAAACCTACCCATATTTGAGAGGTAATAAAAACAGAACAAATGAAGATAGAATGACACTTTCATTTAACGCATTTCATTTGATGTATGTTTATATATTTAAAGACATTTTTCTGGAAGGCATTAAACTTTTGTGAACATTAAAGGGATAGTTCGGCCAAAAACAATATTAAACCCATGATTTACTCACCCCCAAGCTGTCCGAGTTGCATATGTCCATCGTTTTTCAGACAAACACATTTTTGGATATTTTAGAAAATATTTTAGATCTTTCAGTTGATTAAATGTAATGTTACGGGGTCCACCCATAGTCCACGACCTTCTAGTCCAAAAAAAAGTGCGTCCATCCTTCACAAATTAAATCCAAACGGCTCCAGGATGATAAACAAAGGTCTTCTGAGGGTAATCCGTGCGGTGTTGTTGTAGAAATATCCATATTTAAAATGTTATTAATGTAAATAACTACCTTCCGGTAGCGCCGCCATCTTAGTCGTGTCCGCATTCAGGATGAGAGCTTACGCAGCCTACGGAGGCTACTCTGCTGCTGCTCTGTGCCCCCGCCCTCCGAATTTGTCATACGTCACTGAGAAAAGTGCGTACACTACGCTAATACTCTCTCCTGAATACAGAGGAGTCTAAGAAGACGGCACTACCGGAAGGTAGTTATTTACGTTAATAAAGTTTTAAATATGGATATTTCTACAACAACACCGCGCGGATTACCCTCAGAAGACCTTTGTTTATCATCCTGGAGCCGTTTGGATTTAATTTGTGAAGGATGGACGCACTTTTTTTGGACTTGAAGGTTGTGGACTATGGGTGGACCCCGTAACATTACATTTAATCAACTGAAAGATCTAAAACATTTTCTAAAATATCCGAAAATGTGTTTGTCTGAAAAACGATGGACATATGCAACTCGGACAGCTTGGGGGTGAGTAAATTATGGGTTTAATATCATTTTTGGCCGAACGATCCCTTTAAAAAATCCTGGCACTAGCTGACAACTTTTAAAAATGCTGGCAGGGAAAGAGTTAATTCATTTTATAGACATGCGTAACACATGTAATATTTATTGACATGCGTAATATTTAGTTATCTTAAAGGAACACGCCCACATTTTGGGAATTTAGCTTATTCACCGTATCCCCCAGAGTTAGATAAGTCCATACATACCTTTCTCATCTCCATGAGTGCTGAAACTCTGTCTGACGCAGCCCACACTAGCTTAGCTTAGCACAAAGACTGGAAGTAAATGGCTCCAGCTAGCAAACTGCTCCCAATAAGTGACAAAGTAACGCAAACATTTTCCTATTTATGTGTTGTGATTTGTATACTCACACCATGTACAAATAACAAGGTGATATGAGACACAGCCATCTTTTAACAGTATACATACTGTAAAATATTTTCTTAGAAGGCGAAGCACTGCTACTTGGGCGGAGTGATTTGCTCGCAGCAAGGAAAATGTTCACGTTATTTTGTCAGTTATTGGGAGCAGTTTGCTAGCTGGAGCCATTCACTTCCAGTCTTTGTGCTAAGCTAAGCTAGCGGTGGTTGAGTGCGTCAGATAGAGTTACAGCACGCACGGATATGAGAAAGGTATGTATGGACTTATCTAACTCTGGGGGATACGATTAATAAACTAAATTCCCAAAATGTGGGCATGTTCCTTTAATCCATATAAATGTGTTTTTTGTCAGTGTTGCGTGTAAAAAAAAATTTGTTTTTAAAAATGCAAACATGTCAAACAAATTTCTTTGACTACATCGATTGTTGTCGTTGACACTAACAGGCGTGTTTGACTACTATGCAACACTGCACAAACCGATGTGTATAACATGAAGGTATCGCAAAAAGTGGAGTCGTAATATTGCTTAGGAATCACTCGTGCTGTACATTCACGTCATAAGTTGGGGTGCCTTTTTCGTACAACACTGCTAAACCACCATAGTACGATGTATAGTTGGACAAACTAACTAGCTAGCTAGTCACAACAGTTTCCCAAAAACATCCGTCGCACAACCGTCGTTTGAACCATGTTGGTTCAACAATATAGTTGATGATGTCACGAATGAGGTAGAATACTACTAATAAATCGGTTCAGATCGATTTAATGTCAGATTATTGCTAAAAATAACGAACATTGCATCTGAAGAGTGCTTTTGTTATCATGTTTGTTGTTTTATTTAAAGATATTTAATTCATTCATTCCATCACTCCTCCCAAGGATTCCCCCAGGGTCTTAAAGCCCATAGTTTAAAAGAAAACATGTGCAGTAAAAATATTTATGGTAGTCATCCATCTCTTCTAACACGAACACCCACAATATTCTGAAACGCACAAATCAACAGACCTTGGTTGCGTACAGGGCTGACGTAACTGACACCATTAACATCTCTCCAGTCCCAGCGCTCAGGAAGACCAGCGGCCATCTTCTGCACATCAGCTGCGACAGTCACGGGTCTGATTCGCCTGAGAACCAATGACAGAATAAAAGAACTTTTAAAATCCTAAATAAAAGGCATGTGCGGTCCATAAAACACTGCTTGATATTCTTTCTTCAAAAAAAAAAACAGATGTTTTGTCTGCCTTCTAGTGTTCTGATGTGAACCAATAATATCATTACCAACTTATCTAAATCAAAACATGATATGAAAGTTGCTTATTCAGCTTATTTTTCCCAAATGCATCAGTTACTTAACACGTAACATGAAAAGACTTAAATGTCATAATCTAACAGCGCCGTACCGTGGTATACGAGAGCCGCGTCCTCCCGATCTCCTCAGAAGCTGTTGTATGGTAAAGGTCTCATGGTGACTGTACGCCGTCGCTCTCCAGGAATTCTGAACAGAGTTTATTTTATCTAGAAACTCCATGTTGTGCGTGAACGGCGACTGCATGAGGCTAGATTTAAAAATAAAACGCATTACAAGAAATGATCAAAGACAGAAATCACATGAAGATGTGTTATCTTATAAAGGTCAATGAGATAACGGGATGATTGAGTCACTATTGATCAAACACTCACAGTTGGTGTTTCAATCCCAGCGTGGGAATGTTTTCATCACGGGGTGGGATGGGCTGAACTTTCTTCCCAGTGAAACAGGCCCAGTTGTTCCCAAACACATCATGAACCCAACCGGGCAGCGTCTGGTCGCAGTAACTCGTGACCTTTGAACCCTGCTGAGAATACTGCACATGAACAGAAACACAATCAGTCGTTGCTGTATGTTCATATCGTTTGAGTGCGTTCACAAAATTCAACACCACATTTATTGAACCAAACACTAAATGTTTATGTAAGCTCACATTCTCAAGTTTCATAGGCTACACTCGCTCTCATATCTGTAAGTCACACTGAATTAATGCGTGTGAATAATGTAAATGTCACGTCAGATCGAGTCGACGCTGGAAACGGCTGTGGTAACTGAGGTGACACAGATCAGTCATCTGATAAATCATGCGTCACCCAAGAAAAAAGTACTCGCCTTGAAAAAACCGAACCATTTGTAGTCATTGATCACCACCTCGAAGCCCTGGTTATAGATGAGGGTGAAGAACCCAGTGTGGCCGATATCATCCACAGCTACGTACAACTTCTGCAGATCTACGGTCACCGTCCTCACTACTTTACCTGTCAAACAAACAGTTTGTTGAGTAAACTTGTTCTGATGATAAACAATAATTGCATTGTAAAACTACCCAGAATGCATTTATAATGGACACCAATGCTGGTAGACAGCCACAGGAAACAAGACACAGGAAATCACAGATGAAGTTTAACCATGGTTTTACTACAGATGGTTACTAGTTATAAAATGATTAAATCATCACAAAATAACCTAGATTATCCTACAAAATAAACCATGGTAGTCATGCCAAAAACATGGCTAATAATACTAAAAAGTCTAAACATTAACTATAGTTAATTTTCATACGGGTTGTTAGTCACAAGTCTTGTTAATAATAGATCATGATATTACATTACAAAGTGATGATGGTACCAAAATAGGCACAATGATTTTTGGATAGCCTCCCTACTGACAAATCCAGCTAAGACCAGCATATGGTTTTAGCTGGTTTAAGTTGGCAGTAGCTGGTTTAAGCTGGTTCTCCCAGCCTAGCAAAGCTGGTCAAGCTTGGAGGGTCAGCTGGTCTTCTAATGTTAACGTCTTCTAGGTCCAGCTAACGTTAGATTAGCTTAAACACAGCTAGCTCAGCATGCTACACCAGCAAAACCCGCTAAAACCAAGCTGGGAGGCCGGCTAAAACCAACCAAGCTGGGAGACCGGCTAAAACCAACCAAGCTGGGAGACCGGCTAAAACCAACCAAGCTGGGAGACCGGCTAAAACCAACCAAGCTGGGAGACCGGCTAAAACCAACCAAGCTGGGAGACCGGCTAAAACCAACCAAGCTGGGAGACCGGCTAAAACCAACCAAGCTGGGAGACCGGCTAAAACCAACCAAGCTGGGAGACCGGCTAAAACCAGCTTATGCTGGATTTTTCAGTTTGAGGTTTATACCATTACACCATTACACCAAATAACAACCATATCACCGTAATCATTTATAATACCACTGCATTATATTAAATAAAACCATTAACCCTTTATAAAATCACATGAGCAATGGCACCCTACTGAAAAATCCAGCTAAGACCAGCACAAGCTGGTTTTAGCTGGTCTCCCAGCTTGGTTTTAGCTGGTTTTGCTGGTGTAGCAAGCTGGTCTAGCTGTGTTTTTGGTCACTTTTTAAGCTGGTCTAGCAGGACTTAGCTGGTCAGGCTAGAAAACCAGCTGACTCACCAGCTTGACCCAGCTACCAGCTTAAACTGTTCTTAGCTGGATTTTTCAGTAGGGACTGTATAGGAAAGAACAACCAATACATAAAACCCTAAAGGGTTAAACCATTATGTGAGTAGATGCTATATAATCACAAGTTATGTTATTAAGTAAACACGTTAAACAGGTCTATTAAAATATCACGTGAAACTGAAAGGAAGTTGAACTTCCGTGTTAAACAACTAAGATCATCGTGGGTCTGATCTGACCTGTGCTCGAGCAGTTGATGGTCCGATCCTGACCCACATCGGACACGCTGAAGATCCAGGTGCCCAGCAGATCCTCATAGGTGCAGTTGGCAGGTGTGTCGGCCACAGATCCGCTGACAAACAGAAACAACGCGACGACAGACAGCACGATCATCCTCGCGACAGACAGATAAACTGTGAGACAGACAGGTAACCACGCGCAGGTTCTGATTTCCGCCGGACTCAAGAAAACAAACGCGTGGCTTCGCACCTGCAGCACAAACACACACACGCCGTTGAGCAACAAAGTACCGTTCACTTATAGAGACATCGTCATGTGACACAATTCATGTGACCGGAGTCATGTGACGAGCCATTGTGCGCGTGCGCGCGCACGCACTTACGTTTGATCATCAGCATGGACGACATGTTCCAATGTTTTCATATCAAGTTACTGTTTTCTTTTTCTTCTTTGTTTTTAAAAGTGAAGACGACTTAAAATGTGCTTCAGTGTTTTGTGCCCACATACTTAATGAATGTACTTTAAAACCACAAACTGTTTCGACATAATGTTTGAACTGCAGCATAACACTATACAAACAGCATTTACGGTATACAAATTGTTACTTACTTTATTATGCTACAATGTAGTACATTACAGTAAATACTAACTTAAGTGTATACTTCAGTATTTTCTACAGTTTATCAATTCATTATCTTAGGATGCACAATTATTAATTGCGATTAATCTATAGCAGAATCAACGTTTTTGTTTACATCATATATTTGTGTGAAGTGTGTATAATAATTAGGTATATAAATATGCACACATGCATGTATGAATTTAAGAAAAAAAAATATATATTAAGTATAAATTATATGTACAAATTTCTTAAATATATACATGCATATGCGTGCCTTTATTTATTTAAAATTATTATACACAGTTCACACACATAAATACGGAGAACAAATTAAATAAAGTTTAGTTTTGCGTGCGCATTTAAACATATAAACTTAAAAAAAAAAACTCTGCACATGAAGGTTTCACGTGAGCACATGAAAGTTTCATGTGAGCACACAAAAGTTTCATGTGAGCACATGAAACTAAACTTTTACTCCAATGTCACCTTAGGGGCTCGGTACATATATGATGTAAACAAAAACTTTTATTCTGCTATAGATTAATCACGATTAATCATTATGCATGCTACTAGGGCTGTCAAACGATTAATCGTGATTAATTGCATACAAAATAAAAGTTTGTGTTTTCATAAAATATATGTGTTGTTTGCAATGTGTAATCATTGTATAAATATTTATACACACATGTATACATTTAGGAAAAATAATTTTATTTCTAAAAATTTTTTTATTATTCCATTTATTTATTTATAATATGTACACTCAAACTTTTATTTTGTATGCGATTCATTGATAGTACACAGCCCTTAATATTTAATGGCGGAGCAATCTGTGCTTTGGGTCTTTTTCCCTCAAGACGAGTTTGTTAAAAGTTTTGATGTAGTTGCATTATGATACTGAACAATGAATGTTTTGGAGGAATAAAAGTACATTTTGGGTGTATAAGCCAAAAAATCCATCTTAAATGATATTAATCACACCATGTTACAACTAAGCCTCAAGTATACGATGATAATAAAATGAAAACAATGTTAATACCATCAAAAGTATAACTTTAAGTACAAAATTATGGGAAAATTATTGACAACTATGCTTTTCTTCGGTCTGTTACAACCCCAGCTAAGTTGTCACTTTGGGGTGACTGTATAGGAGAACAGTGCTGTAGGTTCTAAAAAGAAACTTTAAGTGTTCAGTTGTAGCAGAGATGTGTGTTGTGTGTGTTTAAATATGATTAATCTAAATCAATTATTGTTTAAATGATTAAGCACAACCCAAAATGTGTTAGGTTGTGCTTTTCCCAATAGCCAGACCTGTACATACACACAAATAAGAAACGTTTCTTCTTCATAACAGTAAACCCAACAACACCTTTAGAGGAAGCGCTTTAGTGAAGTGAAAATTCAAAGTCATTGCTTTGCTAACCCGAGTCACACTTTATAAACCTTTAATAAGCACAACATCCATTTCATGGGAGTTTTAGTTATTTCACTTCTCATATACTAAGTTTTACGAGACAGTAATCATCTCTTGGAGTTTGAAGTTGAACATTTTTGGTAAAATCTTTTGCTTTGCTGCACTGTTAAAAATTCTTTGCTGCCTTAATTTTTTTTATTTTATCAACTCAGATTTATAGGTCATTTTACTTTCTATTATTTTTCTTGACAAGATATGAATTGCTACAACTTATAAAATGAAGTTGATTTATTTCAACTATGTCTTCTAAATTATAACAACTCATCTCTTGTCAAGATAAGTTAAAATGATTTATGGGGTGGTTTCCTGGACAGGGATTAGTTAAACTAGTTTTAACAAACATTTAACAAACATGCCTTTTTAAAAACATTACTTGTGTGCATTTTGAGGCAAAACAAAAGGCACTGATGTATTTTAACACTGCAAAAAATGACTTTCTTACTTAGTATTTTTGTCTTGTTTTCAGTAGAATTATCTAAAAATTCTTAAATTAAGAAGCTTTTTTCTTAATTAGCAAAATGACCTAAGTAAATAAGGCTAGTTTTAAGACAAATAATATACAATTTAAATGAAATTGTCTTTAAAACAAGCAAAATTAGATATTTCTACTGAAACAAGACAAAAATACTAAGTAAGAAAGTCATTTTTTGCAGTGAACCCTCAAATGCTCCTTGTTGCCTGTTTACACTACACTGTAAAAAAATACTTTGCTGCCTTAAATTTTTTTGTTGAATTAACTCGGATATACAAGTCATTTCAACTTACTATTATTTATCTTGAATAGAGATGAGTTGACTTTTCTCAACTATAAAAAAGTTGACTTTTCTCAACTATGTTTTATAAGTTGTGACAACTAATTTCTGTTGACTTGACTTGTAAATCTGAGTTGATTTAACAAAAAAAAGTAAGTTTTTTTTTACAGTGTACCCTGGGCATTTGAGGTCTATATGAATCCAAAATTCAAAGCATAATTGTAAGAAAAATATACATTTTCAATAATACAAATAATCTTTTTTTTGTTTACTTCTCATCTATACAATAAAGCTTTGTTTTGAGAGATTTGAAGTACTTTTGTACCCATTTACCACAAAATCCTCATCACCATCAGCTTGCATGTGAAATATAGATTTTTTAAAGAAAAAAAAAAAAACACTTAAATGATTATCTAAATTGACTTTAAATTGTTTCTGGATATTGATCTAGATTTTAGGTGCAGAATTCCACCTTTCACTGGTTAGAGATAAACCTAAAGGAATAACCATTTAAGAATTAAATAGCTTTGACCAGCAGAGGGCCATAGAAAGCCATTCATTTTACTGGATATGGCCAACTGCTCACATCACTACTTTAGTGATACATTTTGTGAATTTATGTTTATATAAACATTAGAAAGGACATTCAAAATAAATATTATTTCAAATAGTAGAATTTTTTGTAGTTTTTGATGCATTTTGAAATGTCTGTTTATACAAAATGCCACAGAAATTTGACCAATTTTCCCCAAAAAGATAGGAATACCAGTGTTTTTGTGACCTTGTGGGGACATTTTGAGGTCCTCATTAGGTAACAAGCTTATAAATCAATAAGAACGATGTTTCTTGAAAATGTGAAGTATCAGAAAGTTTTCTGTGATGGTTGGGGTTAGGGATTGGTTAGGGGAAGGGAATAGTATCCAGTTTGTATGGTATAAAAAGCATTACGTTTACGCCAAATTCTATACAAATGCTCTCTGTGGCAATTATACCTGTGTGTGTTTGTGTGTGAGCATGTGTTTTTTTACATTTAATTTGTGCACAAGTACCAGGCCTTCATTTCTGTGTGGAAATTTTCAAATTTATGCTCGATTTATTGATATTTTTACAAATGGAATTTTTTTTTGCATTTCCCATTCATTTTCAATTGGGGTCATATTGACCCCAAGGACCAGATTAATAAAAACATTTTTACATACCTTCAGAACAACCGAATCAAGCCCAGTTTTTTGTGTATGTATAGATTATTTAGGAATAGTCACAAAATTATTTATCTCTTTAAATAATTAAGGGGAAGCACGTTTTTTAACTAATGAAATGTTGACCATATAGACCCCAGGGACCAATTAAGGGTTAAGATAAGATGTCAGTACAAGTTGTTTTCATTTTGGACAACTCTTACATTTATTTTAGTCTCGGACTAGTCAAATCCCTGTCCGGGAAACCGCCCCATAAATCTGAGTTGATTAAACAAAAGCAAATAATTTTTTACAGTGTGGGCGATGTTTATAAGTATTCAAACTACGCTTAACCTTGGATTTATTCTGTATCTTTATATAAAGATCAAAAACATTCAAGTGTAATAAAAACATTACATGCATAAAATGTGAGAGGAGGATTCGTTCTTTTTCCATAAGGGTCAGTGTTGGTTTAGCAAACACAAGCAAGCAAATTCATTAAGATTTTTAAACGCATTTTGGCCTTTGGGAACAATAATGTTTCCTGCAACTTTATGAGCAAGAGTTTTTCGCCCCATCAGGACATTAAACACTTAATGATCCAGTAAGCAAGCAATGCAAAAGCTGCGTTCAAAACCCAATACTAGCTTACTGCACACAAAATCCTGGGTTACTTTTAAAAACTGTAGGGGTAAGTTAAACCCGAAAATTTTCACATTTGACCCAACCATGGGTTGAAACAACCCAACATACAGTAGGTTTATATATAACAACTTGGGTTTGTCCCTTTTTGACCCAACCATTTATATTTTAGAGCAGTGGTTCCCAAACTTTATCAGTGTGTGGCCCCCCTTGTGTACGGTGCATTCCTTTGCGGCCCCCCAAAGAAAATTTGTGATAAAAAACTGTTCTAAAACTCAACATTTTAATAAAAAAAACATTAAATTATATAAAAAAGTAGTGCTTTTGGTTAGTAGCCTTATTTTTTTAGGTTTAATTACACAGAATTCATGATAAATTAATGTATTTCATAAAATGTCATAAAACTGGGGCCCCCCTGGCACCATCTCGCGGCCCCCCTTGGGGCCCTGGCCCCCAGTTTGAAAACCCTTGTTTTAGAGGATAGTGATTAGAAATTGAACAAAGTAGTTATGAAACATTTAAAAAAATACTTTTGTGATCTTTAATTCAGCAAGCAGAGTTCAAAGTCAAGTCAATTCAATGTCAAGGACATTGCTGTATGTTGAATTTTGTGCACATTATAGATGTTCATGTAGCTCAATTGGTAGAACATTGCATTATCAACGCAAAGGTCATGAGTTCAACCCTATAGAAAACCTAAACACATACGGTCATATGCTATTCCATACATAACCGTTGACCATTGGGTACAACAATGTGCGCTGCTTTATGAACAACTTTGTCTTGAGTTTAATGATCCAAGCTACACCGAGCTTCAAATGAAGCCTCCCGTATTTATTTCCATTCTAAATGCTGTTGACTGCTTAAATTTAGAGAGAAAAGGGCCATCTGACGTCCCCCTCTGCGCTCAGCTGTCTCTTCTGCTCAACGGATGAGCGTCTGCATTTAACAAGCCTCATTAACCAATCAGAGCCAAGCGGGGTGGGAGAAGACAAAGGACGGGCAATTACCACAACGACTATGATTCACACACTCCATCCTAACAACTCAGAATAGACGACAGAGCAGGGTTCGCATGCATGGGAATTAGTCATGTCGGTTATTTAGATGTACAGCACCGGCGGCGTGTTTGTGTGTGTTAGAGAGACAGAGAGAAGCGGAAGGAAGAGAGAATTTAATGGCATCTGCGTTAAAACAGCTGTTTTATTTTGATCCCTCGGCTTGTGTTCGTGTTTTGGCTGCTGTGATGTCTCTGATACTAATGAGAAGATAAATGACGGTTGCTGTTACACTTGTGAAATTGAAAGTGTGTAGTTGAAGTAGTTCAAAAGTGTTTATGTAGCTCAGTTTGTACTAGAGCTTTAGTTGTGTTAGCATTGCAAAGGTCATAGGTTCGATTTGCAGGGAACACACATACTGACAAAATGTATACTTTGCAATGCACCAGAATAATGTTTCAAAAAAGGTCTCAAGACCTTCAGTAGAAAGGAACCAGAGCTGTGATTTCGAATGTAACCCACACTTCACTTTCATGCTTTGAGATAAAGAGTCCTTGGAAACAGACATGTGAAGGGTTTTGAAGTATGTGGGCGCTTATGTGCTTGCTTTTGAAGAAGTCCTGTATGTAATATGTATGATCGCCACACATTTTCAGGGTTTGGCTGCTCTCTCTCTCTCTCTTGCATGTGTGTGTGCGTGCGTGCGTGTGTGCGTGCGTGTGTGTGTGTGTGTGTGACGTGATCTTTGGGGTCTTGATTTCGTATCTCGCCCACTCTAATTACATAAGACAGCCATCTGCTGTCACTCTAATACAGTGCTGGAACACACTTCACCACATTCATGAACCAACACATACAAACTTCACAAACTAGATAGACAGACAGGTATAGAAGTAGACAGAGATAGAGACACAGATAGATAGATAGATATATTGATGGATTAACAGACAGACCAGAATGAACAGACAGATAGACAGACAGACACAGATAGATATATTAGAAATAGACTGAGATAAATAGACAGTTAGACTGAGATAGATAGACTGAGATAGACAAACAGACAGACATACAGACAGATTAGACATACTGAGATAGACATAAATAGACTGAGATAGACAAACAGACAGATATAGAAATAGAATGAAATAGACAGACAGATAGACTGAGACAGACAGACAGACAGATATAGAAATAGAGATTGACAGACAGACAGACAGATATAGAAATAGACTGAGATAGACAGACAGATAGACTGAGATAGAAAGACAGACAGATATAGAAATAGAGATAGACAGACAGAAAGACACAAAAAACACAAAAACAAAGACACAAAGCAGAGACAGATCCTGACCAAGTACAGGCTCAGTGAGCACAGCCTAGCCATTGAGACGGGCAGACACAGAAAGAGCTGGTTACCCAGAGAGCAAAGGGTGTGTGTTCATTGTAGGACAGGAGAGATCGAGACAGAGATGCACTTCCTCCTTCACTGCCACAAATACAAAACTATAAGAGATCTCTACTTAAATAAATTCAGTAACTCAATAAAGAACTTTACCACCAAGACTGAAGTACAACAAATTAATATAATATTAGGAAAGGGACAAACAGCAGCACTGGCTGCTAGATACGTGTGGATGTGCCACAGCCTAAGGGACAGCAGGTAAATGTGTGTGTGTATAATGTGTATGTGTGTATGTGTATGTATGCGTAATATGTATGTGGGTGAGTATATGTGTGTGTGTGTGTGCGCGTGCATGCGTAATATGTGTATGTGTGTGTGTGTGTGTGTGTGTGTGTTTGTCTGACTTCAGTGTGTTTCCCTACTGTCCACCACAATAACCCTCAGTATGTGTGTGTATATATTAAAACATTGTAATGTCAAATGTTCAGACATGTTCTAATGTGTTATGATGTTAATTTAAAATGTTGATTTGATCATATTTTTTTATTTATTATTATACAGATATATTTTTTTTTCTTTTTTTTTTTTTATATACCTATATACATGCTTTGGCAATATTGTATAATTTACAGTCATGCCAATAAAGCAAATGTGAATTGAATTGAATTGAATTGAATTGAATTGAATATAGAAATAGACTGAGATAGATAGACAGACAGATATAGAAATAGAGATTGACAGACAGACAGACAGATATAGAAATAGACTGAGATAGACAGACAGATAGACTGAGATAGAAAGACAGACAGATATAGAAATAGAGATAGACAGACAGATAGACAGACAGGCAGATATAGAAAGAGACTGAGATAGACAGACAGACAGACAGATATAGAAAGAGACTGAGACAGACAGACAGACAGATATAGAAATAGACAGACAGATAGACTGAGATAGACAGACAGACAGATATAGAAATAGACTGAGATAGATAGACAGACAGATATAGAAATAGACAGACAGATAAAGAAATAGAGATAGACAGACAGACAGATATAGAAATAGACTGAGATAGACAGACAGATAGACTGAGATAGATAGACAGACAGATATAGAAGTAGAGATAGACAGACAGACAGACAGACAGACAGACAGACAGACAGGCAGATATAGAAATAGACTGAGATAGACAAACAGACAGATATAGAAATAGAGATAGACAGACAGACAGACAGACAGACAGGCAGACAGGCAGATATAGAAAGAGACGGAGATAGACAAGACAGACAGATATAGAAATAGACAGACAGATATAGAAATAGACTGAGATAGATAGACAGACAGATATAGAAATAGAGATTGACAGACAGACAGACAGATATAGAAATAGACTGAGATAGACAGACAGATAGACTGAGATAGAAAGACAGACAGATATAGAAATAGAGATAGACAGACAGACAGGCAGATATAGAAAGAGACGGAGATAGACAGACAGACAGATATAGAAATAGACAGACAGATATAGAAATAGACTGAGATAGATAGACAGACAGATATAGAAATAGAGATTGACAGACAGACAGACAGACAGACAGACAGACAGATATAGAAATAGACTGAGATAGACAGACAGACAGATATAGAAATAGAGATTGACAGACAGACAGACAGACAGGCAGATATAGAAAGAGACGGAGATAGACAGACAGAAAGATATAGAAATAGACAGACAGATATAGAAATAGAGATTGACAGACAGACAGACACACAGACAGATATAGAAATAGACTGAGATAGATAGACAGACAGATATAGAAATAGAGATTGACAGACAGACAGACAGATATAGAAATAGACTGAGATAGACAGACAGATAGACTGAGATAGAAAGACAGACAGATATAGAAATAGAGATAGACAGACAGATAGACAGACAGGCAGATATAGAAAGAGACTGAGATAGACAGACAGACAGACAGATATAGAAAGAGACTGAGACAGACAGACAGACAGATATAGAAATAGACAGACAGATAGACTGAGATAGACAGACAGACAGATATAGAAATAGACTGAGATAGATAGACAGACAGATATAGAAATAGACAGACAGATAAAGAAATAGAGATAGACAGACAGACAGATATAGAAATAGACTGAGATAGACAGACAGATAGACTGAGATAGATAGACAGACAGATATAGAAATAGAGATTGACAGACAGACAGACAGATATAGAAATAGACAGACAGATATACTGAGATAGACAGACAGACAGATATAGAAATAGACTGAGATAGATAGACAGACAGATATAGAAATAGACAGACAGATAAAGAAATAGAGATAGACAGACAGACAGATATAGAAATAGACTGAGATATATAGAAATAGAGATAGACAGACAGACAGACAAACAGATATAGAAATAGACGGACAGACAGATAAGATTATAATTCAGTGAAGTGACCAATTTGCTGAGATGTAGTTGTTAGTAAGTAGCTCAGCATAATACCACTGACCACTGGCAGGTCTAAATCCACAATCCACTAATGAGTGTATACTGCAGACAACAAGCCATAGCCTACATATTACACATGTTTCTATACTGAATACAGCCATTCTTCTTCTGCTATATGTTCAGTCACATGATCATGCTAATGTGTGTGTGTGTGTGTGTGTGTGTGTGTGTGTGTGTGTGTGTGTGTGTGTGCTGTTGATAGATGAGCCCTGAAGAGAAACATTGAAATGATGAAATGCAGTGCAGTACTGCTGGCCAGTCTCCTGTTAATGATCTGAGCTGCAGTAATAAAGATCTCATACAGAGAGAGTTGCTGAGATACAGTCGCCATTGTGTCCTTGAGCAAGAATCTAAAGCTTTAGTTAATGTGTGCATGCCATTATGCCTTTGATTCACTGTCGTAGAAGTGATGGAGAGAAAATACAATTAGAAACAATACTTACACAACAACGACAGTAACCCAGCGCTCATCAATAGGTCTTTTTTCAACCTCCGCACTTACGCATGTAGTGATATTTTCAACACCTGTTATTTTTCACAACAGTGCAGACTGCGACAGATGTACACTTTCAAATTAAGGTGTAGGAATAAAATCTGCTGAAATTCGTCTGACAATGAGAAATGTTTTGGTGTGACGCAGAAGCTTTCAAACAGCTGCGGGCGACATCCTTGATGTCAGCCTAGTTTGAATCCTCCACAGAGTGAGATGTATTCAAATGCCGTCCTCCACTTTCTCAACACAGTTTTATTTATATATTTCACGAATGCTGTCGCAAGATTGTCATAACAAGAGCATAGAGAAGGAAGCTAAACGGCGGTTTACAAGACAAGCTGTTGAGACAGTAAATACGTGCAATGCTCTCTTCTGAGTCGTTATAAGGAAATTAAATCCGGATAACAGACTAGTTCCCACTTTCAAGATAATTGTGATTTTGTCTGTGAAATCCTGGATAAAGTCTATAATCTAATGATGAGATTTGGAGCATCCCAGTCAATATTAAAGATATCAAAGTTATATTTTCACATAATTATCTTTACATTATGTAGGGTGAATTTATGTAAATCAGAAATAAATGACTTTAGCTGAGTTTTAACAGATTGGTACACAAATATTTTGTATTTACTCACTGAGATATGTATGCATGTTTAAGAAATGAGTTCAAACTTGATAACCACCCAGTCTGAGCTTTAGCACTCGAGCATTTTTATACCAACCTCACTGCAGCATATTGTATAGTCAGGTGACCATGAACCTGAAAAAATACACAAACACTCAACATCCAATTACATAGCATTAAACCAATGAATAAGGTCAAATTAAACCTGTTAAATCTTCAGCACTGCTCAAATCACATATATTCAAACTGCTTTGGTTATAGTACACAGGAGAAGCGACAGGGTTTAACTTAATTATTCGATTGTATACGAATGTGAGAGGCTATCAGTGAATAAATAACAACCCAGACAGCAGATGACTCTTGGCCGGATCCGCCAACTTCGGCATGGATCCGGTGCGGATCCGGCCCGGAGTAATCTGCTGTCTGGAAACTGTATTTCAGATTTACAATACAGCAGGGGCCGGTTGCACCAACTAGACATAAAATAGTTGGATATAAGCACTATGTCAGGCTTAATTATGTCCAGTTTTGCTAATTTTTTTTACACCTGTTGCACACTCTAATACTACAATCAGGCGCAGATACCAGTGATGCGCAAGTAGGGATGACCATATGTGGCATTCTTCCTGGACGCGTCCTGGCCAGGATTTCGGTGCGTCTTCTGGAAGTCGTATTTGTTGACTGCATACGCCATTTAGTTAAAAACATAAGACATACAATCATAGTTTCATTCTTACCTTAAAATGTAACGATTGTTTTTCTGTAATAATAATAATAATAATAATAATCCTCTATGACATATGCGGTCGACAAATATGACTTCCAGAAGATGCACCCGAAATCCTGGCCAGAATGGCACGTATGGTCACCCTGTGCGCGGGTCAATGTATGAACAACCCGCACCCAACCAACGTTTTTAACTAACCCGCCTGCAACTCGGACCGCAAAAAAAAATATTGTACCCGACCCGCTTCCTGGCCCACTTTTTTAAAAGTAGTAATTGTTTAAAATAGTTAATTGGCATCTTTATTTCAAACAACCCCAACAAACCATGACCCGAGTATCATTAAAAATACTTTTGGATGACTTTAACTGCTGGTAACCGCGGGTGACCACAGGCACCCGTTCATTTTGGATCAACCCGCTCATGACTGCCAGCTACGCTCAGCATAGACGATGCACGTCCCAGCGTATGCAGTTAACTGCATTGATAATTAAGACGTAAATCGCGTTGCTATGGTTACAAACTCGCATTTACTACTGCCAGTTAACAGATGACAAATAAGAGCTTTCCCTCCTCTCACACATTACAAGTACAAGTGTGCTGTCCCTAAGATGTGTGCATCATGTGCAGACCAATCAAATCTGCACATAAACGAAAGCCTTTCCCATTTGCACGAAATGTAATAATTTGGCGATTAACTGTGAATTAAAGGTGCACTGTGTAGATTTTAGCGGCATTTAGTGGTGAGATTGTGAATTGCAACCAACAGATCAGTTCACTTCTCAACCCTCCCTTTAAAAGCAGCAACGGTAGCCGCCACAGGACAAACATGTCATTTCAATATAGTGATGAAACGCGGCAGTTTGTCCGCTTAGGGCTACTGTAGAAATAAGGCGGTGCAAGGTGGCGACTTCCATGTAAGGGGACCCGCATTGTATTTAGATAAAAACATCTAATTCTAAGATAATAAAAACATAATAGTTCATTATGTAAGGTCTTTATACACCACTGAAAACAGTTATGTAGATTATATTGCATTTCTTTCAAGAGATCCTCTATACAATTTACAAATTGCACCTTTAAAACAAAATTAAAAAAGCTTTTTAGTGCTTTAAAGATGTTTCAGAAAAACACCCAGACAGCAGATGACTCTGGGCCGGATCCGCACCAGACCTGCTGACTTTGGCGCGGATCTGGCCTGGAGTCGTTTGCTGTCTAGGACTTTTTTTTACCATAAATAACCTGTTGTGAAACAGAAAGATTGTTCAGATGTTAAAGGAACAGTATGTAGGATTGTGGCTAAAACTGGTACTGTAATACCACAACTGGTGGCCAATACACAAAATGACAACATCAACATCAGTTGAGGGCTGCAACTCCACTTTTTAAATTTCAATATCCTGGCCAGACCACTGTTGTGAGTGATATTTGAAGTATTTGAAATGAAAATGATTTCTTAATGTCTTGTGACATATAAGGGCTATTTTATGATTAATTGATATACATTTCTTACACACTGTTCCTTTAAAGATTCTTTATATAAAAAAATTCTTCTATGCATCATGAAGCGCCTTTTGTTTTTAAAAGCGTATAGATCACATTGCCTATATATTTGGTCATTTTCCTGTTTGACAGATGTGGTCACTATGAATTGTATGAAAATTAAAAGATTTTAACATTTCTGCTCTTGTGTTCCACAGAAACACAATTTTTATTATTTTTCACGTTTTTTAATAATGTAAGATGTCATACCACACCACAATGGTTTTCATGTCAAGAAAAAGGGAAAATGTTTTTTATACAGCTTTAAACATTTTCTCACATTTTAATTTCTCACAAAGTTGCAAGAAACAAGTGTCATAAAATCATCTGCAGTATCACGTCAATGATGATCAACATTCTAATAAATCTCTACGTCGGAGAATTATAAAACACAGTCCCAATATAGATATACACAGAGAGATATAACAAAAATAAAACCAACCACTTGAAAGGCAAGAACACAAAAATGGTCAGCACTTAAAGATGAAGTCACAGAGTTCATAGTGGCGTTTATGAACCTTCATTCAGGTCTGAATTCATCAAGCGGTTATTCAGAGATTAGAAATTCAATTAACCGATAAGAGTAATGAAAGTGTTTTAATGTCCAGAGACCGTTCAGCCCAATACGCTTCAATCTCAACAAATTCATCTCTTCAGAACATAAAGCCAAGTTTTGTACTTCAAACTTTTGTCCACATGATACCACAGAGATATAAATTGTAAACATTAATATGAGTTTACTGTAGACATTCAACCAAGAGCTCCAAATTGTACAAATCTACCAAATTTTTATGTCATTATTTTATAAACCCATATCCCATTTATTAAACAGAAAGACGGAGATCCCGGGGTAGATTTATTAATAGGGCTTTTCTAGCATCGTCGTAAAATGAAATCAAAGTTGTTTCTGACAAACCTCAGCTGAATTGTTTTTTTTATAATCTCTACATTTTTTGTATAGCTCAACACTGAAGTCTATTACACATTGACACGTATGTTAGGTATCAATTGTAATATAATTTCATGGTTCATTACAGCCCTGATATATGCTATAAAATTAAATAACTTAAAAGGAAAACCAGAAGAAAATAAGTGAGTATTGTAGTTTAGGGATCACGCTGCATTCAGTAGACTGAACAAAGTAAATCCTCCAAGCAAAATGACTACACTGCAAAAAATGATTTTCAAGAAAAAAAAATCTTAGTATTTTTGTCTTGTTTTCAGTAAAAATATCTAAAAATTCTTACATTAAGATGCTTTTTCTTGAAGAGCAAAACGACCCAGGAAAATAAGTCTAGTATTTAGACCAAAAATATCAAATTTAAGTCATTTTGTGCATAAAACAAGCAAAAAAATCTGCCAATAGGGTAAGCAAATTTAGTGTTTAAGAAAAATGTTCAAGATTTTTTGCTTACCCCATTGGCAAATTTTTTTGCTTGTTTTATACACAAAATCACTTAAATTTGATATTTTTGGTCTAAAAACTAGACTTATTTTCTTGGTTTGTTTTGCTCATCAAGAAAAAGCATCTTAATTTAAGAATTTTTAGATAAATTTTTACTGAAAAGAAGACAAAAATACTAAGAATTTTTTTTCTTGAAAATCATTTTTTGCAGTTTAACGTTCAGCCCATGGAAACGCAATGTGACTTTATATCAGCAGTCTGTTCATGTAACACTGCATCTATACTGAAAGTGGCTGATGTCACAGCACATTGCGACAAATAAATGAGACACTTTATTTCTGAATGTTCACTGATCCAACACTAACCAGCTGTAAAACCGAGGCTTATAGATTAACAACCAATGTTGTGGTCGAGTCCAACCCGAGTCTCAGATCAAACTCGACACCTGATCTCTGGTCTCGACTTAGACTCGGGTTGGACTCGACTACAACACTGTACAACACTTAACAATAGGTGCATGACCTTGTATCCGACATTATTTTCAAAATAGTTGTCACTATAGTATTGCTACATTATACAGAGAAATAAAAAAAGATTTAAATAAGTTGGCCATCACAAGCTGGCTTTAATATAATGTATATATGTCAGAATTTAAATGTATGGGGTGTATCACACAATCCAGTGTATTCACTGCGAAGAAAGACGTCTCTTTCACAGCAAGAATAAATTTTTTGATATAGTATAAAACATTGTTCTTATGTAACACAAAAGCGGACGGTTTAATGCTTGTGTGCTTCGTGTATGCGTATGGTTTGTATTGCTTCCAGTCTGGTATATGTAATATAATATATTTGTTATATATAAAAGAATATTCATCACCATAAAAACGATCATTGTTACGAAAAACACACATTTCGTCCCTCCCCCTTTGGCACTAAAAGCTCTATTACGATAAATATTCAATTTTTAGTTTTTCTTTTTTTAAATATAATTGCTAGCCTCACATTCATGTAAGCACGGTCTGTACACGAGGGCATGTAAGAAAAGACATCTTTAGGGTTATCGGTCCTCATGTTATCTGTGTAAAATGCTGAGATTGTTTAGCTTTAACAATCCGTAACTGTTAAAACTTTACTAGACTTGTTGCTGTACGCATGCCCTTGATATTTACACAATCAATAGAAATGACTAGATGACATTATTAACTATGATCCTGATGATAGGCTGAAATGTTGTCAAAAGCCCTTCTGCTAGTGAAAACAGCATTTAAAGTCAACATGAAACATTTGTGTGATGTGATTATTATTATACTGACATGCACTGATGAATTGTTTGCAATAACACCAGGATTGTGTATTAAGTAAACAGGGTCCATTTTCATTTCATGTTGACTTTAATGACTGGACTGAAATTTATTCACTTAATGATTGAATTTGATAGTAGTTAAAAACAGATCTCGTGGATTATTGTTGCTCATGAACCACAGTGAAACAATTTAAACTGGGTGATAAGATGTAACTATCATGTTTTTTTGTGAGTTAGACTTTCATTCACTAGTTTGCTGTAGTGTAATGTACCAAAAAAGTACCATGGTAAGTATTATTTAACCATGGCATTCTTTGAGGTACCTTGATCATTGTACCATGGTACTGCCACTATCAGATGAGATAGATACAGGGTTTGGTCCCACGATCCAAATCAATACACAAAAACTGTAAATCACATGAAAACTAAGGTCATATTTACCCCAAAATCAAAAACAAATGTATTTTCAAGAAAGTATTTTTAAAACCAGGCACTACCGTTATATTTTTTGCATTTTCATGACAATTTAATTTTTTAATTTAATATGTTATTGATTTTTTATAAGAATAAGAATGTTTACCAGGGGCGGTACCTAGACCTTTTTAGGGGGGCTTCAGCCACCCTGTCCAGGGTTTCCCGCAGAAAATTTGTTAGTTAAGGTGTTAGGGTTGGGCGGGGCGTCTTTATCTCACGTCTTTATCTCATTTCGGCCGTGTGGCGCCAGTGGCGTGTTTACCATTTTGGGGGCCCTAAGCAAAGTCCAAGGACCTGGGGCCCCCCATGCCCCAACATTAAGAAAAAAATTCTTGGTTTAAAAATACAAATAGTGCCCATTGTCTTATTCAAAATAATAAAGAATCATTATCTGTCAAAAACATAAAGGTCTTGGTTTTTCCGCAGTGGTTTCCAAACTTTTTCCAAAAGGCCTCCCTTTTGTACAGAAAAATATTTTTAAGCCTATCTCAGATATATCCTTTGCTGGCAAATTCCTTATAGGATGTATTTAAAATGATGTAATTAATACAGTACTGCAACTTCAGTGTGTGATCTTAAAAAAAAAAATAAGAAAAAAGCGGAATGCTTACCACGCAGACTTTTTATAACTCTGCAATCATTAAATAAAAAATCATTAAATAAGTTAACCGCTTGTGGACAGTAGGGGGCCCCCCAAGCCCGTGGGGCCCCAAGCAATTGCGTGGTTTGCGTGGTGGGTAAACACGCCACTGTGTGGCGCGCGTGCTGAAGAGCGTCCGCGCTATTCTCCGAGATGCACTTGACTGCCTTTTTTGCAACGATTTTTTTTTTAACGACCTAGTTAAGGCGGTAGGGTTTCCCCGGCTTAGGCGGGCCGCCCGAACTGAAAAGTGCTGCGGGAAACCCTGCTGTCTTCTTAGCCACCATAAATAATGTTTAGCCAAATTGTAAAATAAAATAATTATCTTAAACTATCTAATATATTTTTCAGTTTTATTTATTTGTAAAAATTATCGTTTCAAAAATAATAATGAAAATAACGCAAAATGCAGGACATTTCGATGAGAAAAAATAACAAGTTTACGAGGTGTGAATCGCGTAAGTTGAAAAGTGTAAACTTTGGCAGATATTCGCACCGCGTAAACCAATCAGAAACTTGCTCTAGTAGTGACATGATTATGATGTAGCGCTCAGAGGCAGAAATACAAAATAGCAATGAAGGACACAATCATTGCCGCTGTATGTGGACACCCGGAGCTGTACGACACATCTTCGTATTTTTATAGAAACACTTGTTTTTATAGAAACTTCTTGTTTGGAAGAAGTGAGTTACAATCTGTTAAGTTGTAAAAAATGCTCTTTACTCAATTTGAGCTAATATATATTGAGACTACAAGTCTTAATTTCACACACAAATGGCCCAAATTTTACACTTGAATAAAGCGAGTTAACTCAAATTGTTCAAGCGTCCAACTACGCCCGAATGCCGCAATTTATTTGTTTCATTCACGTGTGGTGTGAACGCACAGTAAGAGTTTTTCTTACCATTACTTACGTTATTAAGATAAATCAAAAATCATAAGGGCTTGAAACTGTATGGAGCAGTAATATATGTAGCCTATATGACTTTATTAACATAATAATACTGCTCCCAATTTATAAAATGGCATCACAATGCTCTCTTCACATCATCACTGAGGGCTAAACCCCCCTAACTGTGCATTTATACGGCGAGAGCGTCAAAGTGGCCTGAAGTCATTAATTTTCAGTGAGAACCATCGGCGTGGGGCGTCATGTACGGTGTGACTGTCGAGGAAAGTTGAAATCAGCTCAACTTTATGGTAATGAGCTATGACGCAGTTCAGCGGCAACCAATCAGAAGTTGGAAACATTCGGCGGCAACCAATCAGAAGGCGTAAACCTCCACCTGAGAGGATTCCAGATAATGTATTCGAGTGTCAGAGCATCCACTATGCTTTTTCTATAGCGTCATTGACAGGGCAGCCAGTTTTTTTTTTGACGCTCTCGCCGGTGGCGGTGTGAACACACACTAAGAACGGAATCCTAGAACCGCCCCTAAATTTTACATTTTTGAATTGGCAGATGGTTTTATCCGATTGACTTGCAGTGCATTACAAGTTATACATTTTTTATGAGCATGTGTTTTCTTTGGGTTCGAACCGATTACTTTTGCACTGCTAATGCCATGCTCCCATTGAGCTATACAGGAGTATTTTTGCATTCATTTAATAATGGTTATCATTGTGCAGTGCAAAAAAATATTTTGATGTTGGGGTAAAAAGGAGACATCATTACCTGTTTCTGTGAGATTCATCCATCAGTTTGATCCCCAGTAAAGACAGACAGACGGGAAAAAGGTTAAGACTGAAAACAACGTCGCTGTCAGAATCTCTCAAACCAGCGTCTGTTTGTACTGACACATCAAACAGAGCACTTTGATTAAAGATACAGAAATCTCCAGGGACATCACCTCAGACTCTTTCAACAGTGTGCGTGTGCGATTATTCAACATGTAATTATACAAGCTTTTCCCTTTTCTAGTCTTTATCCAGCCCTTTATAATTTACTGTTTGCTTGTACACTGGGAACGTCCCTGCGACACAGGTGGATTTTCACACGAGCTCGTCCACCTTCGGGGACGCACCAACACGTCCACGTCCTTGTCGAAACAGCACTAATTAGATGAAAGCCATGTTTGTTTAAGGCCACTACAATACAGACCAACAGGACTCCAAACTACGAACGATTATACACTTTTGTGATTCTACTGCAGGTCTGATGTTGGAGATTTTTCTCCGTAAGGTTTCGCCTTCGGTCCAAAAGTGAGAACATGTAAACACACACACATCGAAGCGCTGACTCCTGTTTGTCTACGTTTATTACGGCAGACTTGTTCTTATATAGGACTCTTGTCGGTCCTATAATGAAGAGGAACTCTGGCTGTAGTGTCGGAGCACTAGGCACTCGTATTTAGGTGTAGGGACAGTTTCGACATCCGAACCGCTGCCAGAGCCGGTTGAGTCCCTGAAGGGGGAGGGCGGGGTAAGCGGCAGCAGTTCGTCAAGCTCCGGCTGAATAGATGGAGACTCGGGCCGCCCCGATGCCGCGGCCACTGTGAGCTCCTTCCCGCTGGACGTAGGCGAGGATTTGATCCGCAATGAGGGGCAGGGCGGGACAGGACGGCTTACGTTAGACTCCACTGGTGGGAGGGGCTGGACCTCTGCATATGTGGTCATGGTGGTCGGCATGGAAATTTCTCGTGAGAGTCGGTACGCCGGAGGACAACAGGGATCCAGCGCGGCGGAGTGTGCGTGCGCGGAAGCGCTGGTGGGTAGACCCGCAGTGCTCCCCGGTGGAGAATTTGTGAGCATCATGCTATTGAGCTCACTGATGTTGGCGGTGAACCGGTTAACCACGCAGCTGATCTGCTCCATCAGCGAACCCTGCGATGCACTTCCGCGGGTTACGTTACCGCGGTGCGAAGGTTGACACATGTATGTGGAGACGCTCATGACCTGCGCGTCGCCCGCTGCGCTCTGCGCTAAAGTCATGCTGGCTCTCTGGGTCACAGTGCTGATGGGCGATGGCGTCTGAGGGGGGTACCCGATTGGATAGCGCTCCTCCGTCTCTCTGACCTCATAGAGCATTTTGTTGTTAATGTTTTCGGTGTTAATGTCCGTCCCACCGCAATATCGCCCTTCTGAGGTCTTGGAGAATGGTTTGATGACGGCGGTCTGGTTGCTCTCGCGTTTCTTGATGTGGAAGGAGAGACGCTGCCACAGGTGGCTGCCCTTGGAACTGCGCTCATTCTGAGCCCAAGTCACCGACTTTCCATTAGAGCTGCAATCAGATTGAAATATTTGTATTAGAGATGCACTAATATTTGGTCGATAAAAGCTATTGAGCTTCCTGATGTTGGAGGTAAAATGGTTAACCACGCAGCTGATCTGCTCCATCAGCGAACCCTGTGATGCACTTCCGCTGGTTACGTTACCGCAGTGCCGTATAGTTACCGCGGTGCAGTATAGTTGTCGCGGTGCTGTATATGTTTCTGCGGTATGAATCCATGGTGCGGTATATGATTCTGCAGTATATGGTTCTGCGGTGCGGTGTATGTTTCTGCTGTGTGGTGTATGTGTCTGGGGTGTGGTGTATGTTCCTGCGGCATATGGCTCTGTGATGCGGTATATGTTCCTGCGGTGCGGTGTATGTTTCTGCGGTGCGATGTATGTTCCTGCGGCATATGGCTCTGCGGTGCGGTATATGTTCCTGCGGTGCGGTGTATATTTCTGCGGTGCAATGTATTTTCCTGCGGTATATGGTTCTGCGGTCCGGTGTATGTTTCTACGGTGCGGTACATGTTTCTGCGGTGCGGTAGATGTTTCTACGGTGCGGTATATGCTTTTGCGGTGCGGTATATGTTTCATATGTTCCTTTGGTATATGGTTTTATGGTCCGGTATATGTTTCTTTGGTGCGGTGCATGTTTCTGCGAGCGGGTATATGTTTCTACGGTATATGGCTCTGCTGTGCGGCATATGTTTCTGCAGTGTTGTATATGTTCCTGCGGTGTATGGTTCTGCGGTGCGGTATGTATTTCTGCGGTGGGGTATATGTTTCTGTGGGGCGGTATATGTTCCTGCGGTAAATGGCTCTGCGGGGAGGTGTATGTCTCTGCAGTGGGGTATAGTTAACTCGTCAATTAAAAAAAAAACCTTCCCTGCCAATGACGAGTATTTCCGTCTTTCCGCATTACCGCTATTGTCCACCAGGAGCTCTTCTGCAACTTATAAAACCCCGAAGTATCCCCCCTAAGGCAAACAACTTTATGTCCCAATTTTGAGAATCGCTCTGAATCTGATCTCTATGAAAAGTCCTTCACAAATATGTAATTATCTCAACTTTTTGCTTAAAATTTTGTGTTTTTAAAGAAACTTACCCATATTTGAGAGGTGATAAAAAGAGAACTAATGAAGGTAGGATAAAACTTTTTTCTGAAAGCAGAGTGTTTGCTCTTTTTATTTGATATATTGTATGTTTATATATTTTAAGAAGAACATTTTCTGGAAGGCATTAAACTTTTTTGAAAATCATGAAAAATGCTGGCGCTGGCTGCCAACTTAAAAAAAAAAAATGCTGGTGGAGAAAGAGCTAATAACATTAATTTATCTTCAGATTTTAGTTAATCTGTGGATTTTTTTATATCGGTGCATCTCTAGTTTATATTGATACTGTATATGCTGGTTTTGAAAACAACCTAACCAGTGAGACAATATGCAACTAAAAGCCTTACATAGGTAAAGTCATAGATCACTGTCTAACAAACACATCCTCTGTGGTATTGTTAGGTTAATTATACTCATTATTATTGCCTAAGGTTGAACTCTAGCTTCTGTCATAAGTAATGGCTCAATTCTTCAAGATGTTTGTCTTACACACACACAAACAGACAGATGTGCCAAAACAATGACCTTCACTTTTATTTTATTTTCTTAAGTGATGCACACACACAAATACACAAATACACGCACTATCTGTCTGTATGTCTGTCTGATATGGAGAAAGTTGATTTCTTTTTAACATTGATAGGCAGATATGATTATGAAAGCCCTTCATCAAGGACAAAGAAAAGACAAAAGTGATATAAAACAACAACTGTCAGGTTAATGAAACTCTATAAACCACAATGACAGGTGAAATAAGGCAAAATCTCTGTTTGTTTCTCTTAAAAAAACCTTGAAAATCTACCTGTCCTTGTGTCTGTCAGTCTGTCTGTCTATCAGGGGACGGATGCACAAGATGGATGTAAAAAGGTTGCGTCGAGCTTAGCTACATCTGGCTTTGTGAAAAATATTTACGTCTGTTGCACCATCTGAAACTACGATCAGGCCATTCGCATTACTATGGTTACAAACTTATTTCATACGTTTTCCAGTGGATCCTCCCTCAGGATGCATGCGTCACACGTCAACAAGTCAAAACTTTATACTTATACTTAAGATAAAGTCTCAGACGTGCGCTAAGCCTAGATCATGCAACAGGTATAAATTCTACTTGGACATAAAGCGCGTTTTACATCCAGACTAGCTTTGCGACCAGGTGTACTCCCAGCTGGTGCAACCGGCCACTGGTGTAGTAAAGTCTATCTGTGCACTTAACAGAGGATGATACAGAGGTTGTCTGTGCTGTAATGTAAACACTTTCTTGTTATGGATGTTTTTAACTTAACTGCTTCACATTATCACATAAATGAACTATTTAGCCAGCGTGACCCTAGAAAGACCTTTTCATCAAATGTTTGTGAGAGAGCTAAATGTCCTGACGAATATCCATTTAAACTTTGCCATGTAAACCATTTTTATAGATCTTATGCTATTTTGTTTTTGTAAAGTGTGTAATCGCAGCAGCATATGAGCTCCAATGCATTTTGCTACAACACACAACCAAAGGCTACACTTCAGACTTATGGTGCGTTCACACCAGACGCGAAAGAGGCTGCAAGCACAAGTGATTTACATGTTAAGTTAATGCGTTTTGCGTGTTGCGACGTTTTGCGCTTTGCGACTTTTTGCGCGTTGCGACGTTCGTCTTTTATAGGACAACTTAGTTTGAATAAACGAGCAGACACTGATTAGCTACTTGCTCTACGTTTATTTAAAACTAACAGCAAAGACAACTAGCAGTGAATGTGCTTTTACCGCTATCAACGAACAACCCTCACCCTTCTTCAGACTAGGACGCATCTACCTAACCCATCTTATAAAACAAATGACCCTACCGTATCTTGTCGGACATAGCGAGAGTAACTAAGGGGGTCGGGTCTTTGCGAACGGTCAATTGACCTAATATATCTTCTCCATGTTCATGAGTCATCTGCACATCTCACTTATGCTGTTTTCCAAAGAATCAAATACAGTTGGAAACGACGCAGTTTTAGCGGTTATAGACTTCTAATGACGGTGATCAACTATAACCGTCGGTCTCACGGTTATATAATCACCGTCACACCCCTACTTTTACATGAATTAAAAGGATCTTGTTTGGAAGAAAGTGAGTGAGGAGTTTGTACAATCTGGTAAGTTTACTCAATTTGAGCTATATAAGCTCCTCCCATGACGCGAATTTCCACATGAATGTCTCTGATGACTAGAATTTCACGCGCGAATGAAGCAAATAAATTTGCCACCTCTTCCGGATCTGGTGTGAACGCACAGTTAGGCTTCAAGGTATCTCGAATTTAAGGGGGTAGTTCACCCCCCATAAAAAATTATTTCTATATCGTTTACTCGCCCTCAGGTTGTTCAAAACAATTTTGGAGCACCATTAACTTCCATAAAAAAATACTATGGAAGTCAATGGTGCTCCAAAATTGTTTGGTTACAACAGGGGTTTTAAAACTTTTTTGTCAGCCGACCCTTTTCACCTAAATTATTTACTTTAAGTAACCCCTGAGGTTTTAAATTAATACTTCAGTAATTTAATAGCACATTTGCAGTTTAACAACAAAACATTTATTTTTATTCATAAAAAATGTTTTATTTCAATTTTTACATTTTAAAATTATTTATTTATGTTTAATGCTTTAAGTGTAATGAATTGTTTTTCATCAACTCACAAACCCTCTGCAATTCCTTTGCGAACCAAGAGGGGTTCCTAAACCCCAGTTTGGTTAACCCTGTGTTATAAACATTGCTCAAAATATCTTCCTTCGTGTTGAGTTTTGAAACAACTTTTTTTAAAAATATGCTCATTTTCCAGTTCCCCTAGAGTTAAACATTTGATTCTTACCGTTTGGAATCCATTTAGCCGATCTCCAGGTCTGGCGGTAGCACTTTTAGCATAGCTTAGCATAATCCATTGAATCTGATTAGACCATTAGCATCGCGCTAAAAACATAAGCAAAGAGTTTTGATATTTTTCCTATTTAAAACTTGACTTCTGTAGTTACATCGTGTACTAAGAGCGGCGGAAAATTAAAAGTTGTGATTTTCTAGGCAGATATAGCTAGGAACTATACCCTCATGCCCGAAAATAAATCTATTTCCGGCTGCCGCGTAATATCATTGCGCCTCCTGCAGCCATGTTATAGCAGCAAAGTCCTTGATTATTATGCCAGAATGAGAGTATAGTTCCTAGCCATACCGGCCTAGAAAATCACAACTTTTAATTTTCTGTCGGTCTTAGTACACAATGTAACAACAGAAGAGTCTTTGGTTATTTTTAGCGGGATGCTAATGGTCTAATCAGATTCAATGGATTATGCTAAGCTATGCTAAAAGTGGTAGCGCCAGACCCAGAGATCAGCTGAATGGATTCCAAAGAGGTTAAGATCAATAAAGTGTCCCTTTAAGGGGGTATGCATTTTTGGGTGATTTATTCCTTTAACACTTTTTTTTGGGGGGGGCAAAAATCTGGTACTGAACACACACCTGAGCGTCTCTCCGGATGAGCCTCGTCTTTTCCAGAGGTTGACCAGGCTGCTGGAGCGGCTGGCTGCGGATGACGATTTTCCATCCCCGACATGCATGCGCACCACCGTCGATGTCGTGAAGGCGCTTCGTACGTTTCTCTCTGGTTTAGCGAGGATGATGTAAACCTTTGGCACAAACATGCAGCCCAGAGCGACGGTGGCGCTCAGACTGACAGAGAAGCACATCGTGATGGTCTTGTAGTTGGAACCGAAGTAAATGGGCACGAACGCCAGCCAGATGATGCAAGTGGTGTACATGGTAAAGGCGATGTACTTCGCCTCATTGAAATTCGCCGGAACGTTGCGCGTCTTGAACGCGTAAAAGGTGCAGCTCATGATAAGCAGACCGTTGTACCCCAGCGGCGCCACCACACCCAGGTTAGTGGTGTTACAGATCAGGTTGACCTCTCGGATAGACGGGTAGTCGTGGATGACGTCGGGAGGCTCCATTACGAAGAGCGCCACGATGATGCCCAGCTGCAGAAGGATCAGGAGGAAGGCGATGACCAGCTGGGCGCATGCGCTCATGAAACGAGGTTTCTTGGTGCATATTTTCTTCTTGCTGCCGGCAAGAATCCGAGCGATGCGATTGGTTTTGGTGACGAGGGCGGAGTAGCTCATGGCGGGAGACAGGCCGATGCCGAGACGCTGCAGGTAGCAGTAAATCACCTGAGGTTTGGTGATAAGACAGAATGTGCAGAGATATCCCAGACAGATTCCCGCCAGGATGATGTAGCAGAGCTCACGACTGGACGATTTCACCACCGGGGTGTCGCGGTAGATGATAAAGATGGAGGTGACGAAAAACGTGGCCATCAGGCCCAAACAGGCGAAGACTACGGCGGCGATGGGCTCGGGGTCTCCCCACCTCAAATACTTCACTGGGATTGGGTCACACCCTGCCAAGAGAAAAAGACCATTCTTAACATTTGCTAAAGACCCATATATAAAAAGATTTAAGGGTCAGCTGTATTATATTAGTATTTGCATGACGTTGCTTTCTTTGTAAATGTGATAGGATGAATAGGTGGTGATGCGGTAGACAGATTGACCATAGGCAGACAGATTTGATAAGTTCAGCTCTGTTGACCTTCAGCTCGGCTCAATAACCGTATGCATCTGAAATGATTTATTGAAATGGATTTGGTCTCCGTGGTGGACAAATAAATCTCTCTTCCCGTCTCTCTTGTAAATTTAATAGAGATACAATCATGCACTCTGCAAAATAATTTCATTTGCTCATGATGTCCCTCAATGCGCATTATATTTCTATTAGAGGATCTGTGTGCGTTTGGGGCTTCGGCACTTTGCAAATTTAGATTTACAGAACTAAATAGATGAAAAATGTTATTGAATCTCAACGACACATTTGTTTCATCAATCCACAGACGGCCGGCGATCTCAACGCTGTGGTGTTTTTATCGGTCGGTGGGTGCAACTCACCTGTGAGGTCATCGGTGGGCCAAGATCCCAGCTCACACGCTCGACAGGTGTACTCATCAAAAACAAACTCGTTGTCTTTACAGGGAGTACAAGTCCAACAGCAGCTCACCTCACCTTTACGAATCACCTGCGGACAGACAGACGGTAAACGGAGAGAGAGATTTGGAACAGGTCACGGTAAACAATAAATGCAAAACACAATGTATAAAACATTTTGTAGCATCTTACCTTGATTTGACCTTTATCACAGGGTTCACTACACACAGATTTGATGATGTCATCTTTGTTGGGCCAGATCTCATCATCATCGATCTGCAGTCCACTGCTGTCCCAGCTGCCTACGTTGTTGTAGTCGTAATAATCTTTCCCCATCTTCTTAAAATTCTTGATCACATAGCTACAAACAGTCAAACGCACAACACAAACATCAGTCTCATAGTTGTTTTAAATTTAAATGAAGGGTGACTAGTTAGTTGATTTATTGATTGACTGATTCAGTCTGAATAATTGATTAATACAAAGTATACTGTACTTTATTATATAACGTATATTTATATAGAAACCTTTTAACAAATTTAACTTTGTACAAAATAACACCCTTATACAAACTGGTTATTACACAAAATATTGGTATTTTGAATTAAATAATCACTTAACACTGAGTGCGTTTACATGCACAGTCTTACGCCGATTATGCTTAGTAAACTGATTATGTGTGGGGTGTAAAAACATTAAACGGTTTTATTTTAATCGGGAAAAGCCCATAAACGGCGTAAACAAAAACTGATCGGCACAGCTAGTTTTTTGCTCAATACCCAGATTTTGCATTTCATGTAAACACCTCAACCGGCTTTTGTTCATGTGCGCATATCTCTGCGTGTGAAAGATAAACAACATACAGTACGTTGAAGTGCAAAGTAATGCATAAAAGTCTGCGCTCGACCCAAGCAGTTGGCAAAGAAACTGAAAATTAAAGCTTGTGTTACATTTACAGGTTTTGCAGACACGAGAAGAGATACAACAGTATAGCTTAAGACAGATATTTGAACTATTTATATTTGGCTTTTTGAACGACTATTTGAAGAGTTTGGTTCCAAAACACAATAAACGCCACTTAAAAAAAAAATAAGTTACCACCAAAATAAGTATTGTATCTGGTCAGTATTAAAAAGTAAATTCGTAATTTTACGCAAAATCTGATATCTGGCGTGTTTTTCTGTCATCTTTTCTCCCTTTTTCCCCAAAAATTGAGATGAACGGCAATCATCCTCTGCAGAATGCAATTAATCCAATTAACCAATCACAGCGCACCATTCTACACATTATAAACAATAATGGTGGCGCCAGGGCTTGACATTAACATCCAGTCCCACTAGCCACTATGGCAGGTTGAATATAATTTTTTAAAGGTGACATAGAATGATTGAACGGGGTATTTATCCTTGTTCTGTGATGTGACATGTAGACAAAAAATGTTTTTGTTTGGGTCTGTAATGCCTTAGAAGCTTCCTAAAAACCTCTCTCAGATAGCTCTATTAGGGTGGGGGATTTTAAACACGTGGTTTTGCACCTATTTGGCTCCCCCTTCTGGCTTAACTTGCAATCTCATTACTGATTGGCTGACTTTGCTGCCACTCAAAAAATTTAGCCAATTATTTTAAAGTGGAGGGGCAGTTAGATGCCTGTGATGTCATAAGCATCAGTTTTTCAGATTGGGCCGTTTTCTGGCTGACATTTCTAAAAGAGGAATTTCTATGAGACTGAGATGTTTAGCATGTTTAGCACTTTTTGTATGTTTGTGAATGTGGGTAGACTACCATTATTCAACAAAGACAAGGTAAAAACGGTTTTTCATTCTCTGTCCCCTTTTAATTGTAGTTTTCTTACAAGTTATGAGAAATTATAAACAATGCACAATGCGACACCGGGAAACTACAACTCCCATGAGCACTCTGCACCCAGCAACGCACAGAGACCGCTTATTGAGACACGTGCACGATCAGCGGAGCGTTTGCGGACCAAAGCGTCACCTTCCAGAGAGCGCACGAGAGCTGTTGGATTTGCGAACGCACAAGAGGACGCAGTCTGAGCGCATACACACTTCGGGAAAGATAAAACAATTGCATGGAAGTGATTGAAGAGATGTAAATTGTGTGCACACTCTCAGGGCAAGAAATTCAGCGCATACACAAAATCAAAGAAAACCCGCCAGCTGAGAGCTTCGCGCATAATTTAAATGTAGACTACTTTGGGCAACAATAATGCCCTCTCGACATTTGTCATTAAAAGTCTTAAATCACTTTTAACAGAAACCCTGATCAAGCTTATAAAATAAAATCTGCATAAACAAGTTGACAGTAAAATTCATGTACATTTCTTGACAGTATTTACTGCTGTTGTTAATAAATATTTTTAAGTGGTTGTCGAGGGGTTTTGTGTTTATTTTTAGGAAATCTTCTACACCCCTGCTCCACTTTTAATACATTCATTCAAAGTTAATCTTTTTATGCCTTCCTAGCATGCTTTTCATGCACCTAAATAAATGATATGATCTATACTGATGTATACAGTATACCAGCTAATAAATGTCTGCATTTGAAATTCAATCTGCATCTAATTTAGCTAAACCAAGGAAACCTCCGCCTGAGAGGAGTTCAGAGAATGCATTCGAGCGTCAGAGCGTCCACTACAACTTTTCTTTAGCGTCGTTGTCTGGGCAGCCAGAGCTTTTATTGACGCTCTCGCCGGTGGCGGTCTGAATGCACAGTAACAGCAGCAATGACAGTGTTCTTAATATGACAAAGTAAGTGTTTTGATTAATGCCATTAATGTTTATTTTTTAATCAGTGTATACCACTAGTCAACTTAAAGAAAATAACATGGCAAAGATGAATGCACATTTATATATTGATTCAATAGATTTAGAATCTAGAATAGCATTTTGAAAAAAATAATCAGTTTTTATAATAAATCTTTGAAAATCCAATAATGGATTTGAATTTTAAATGTATTATAACTTAAAGATGCCATGTGAAAGTTTGTAATAGAAAATAGTGGTGTTCATCTTGTCATTTTCTTGGTATAGAAAACAAGTTTTTACCTAAATTAGTCCGAATGGATTTATTGCGTTTTGGAACCAAACTCTTCATATATACTATTGGCGATGACTTCACTGCCTGCATGAAACCCGATAAATCTTCAAATCCGTAACGCAGTGTTCTGCATAGCCGGTTTATTGATTTGCATGTAAACGCATGAAAACAAGTTTCTATAATAAGCTGATTTTAGTTATCCATTTATTCTGTGAATGTAAGCACACTCAATGATATCTATAGGTACTTGTTTTGTTTTTTCGCACAGTCTAGTCTATAGATGAACTGATTCATTTATTTACTGACTAAACACATTAGCTAGAAGGCTGATTCATTGATTGATTGATTCATTCAGCTGGTATAGTGGCTACCTTCCAGGTGAATCTCCGTTCTCGTCAAAATAAATGTTTTCCCCGGTCACTCCGGTGAAGTTGGTCTTCATGAGGAAATCAAGTAGTTTGGCACCGTCGATGGGTCTCATTGCATCACACAACCCCACCGTACCGGGACACAAAGATTTCTGCATATTATGAAGCCCATGAGCCATACTGTATATCGCATTTATCACGAAACCCATCTTGGTGTCCTGAGCGTACTGCTGCCGTAGAGAATCTCGCTCTGGGAGAGAAAGACAGAGAGAGAGAGAGAGAGGTTGATGATGAAATACTTTTCTTTCTGTCCTGAGTGAAGTGTAATTGTGTTCAATTGTTTATGTGCAGTAAAACCGATAACATATGGTGGTGGAGAGACTGTAAGAGAGATGTACAGTATGGATCGGGTTTCTGTTAGACGTATCTGTAGAGGCTATAACTTACACCGCTGTCAGATGTACACTAAAGTAACCGTATCAGATTATCTTTATAACTCTTATGAAGCGGTTAGGTGAGACACATTGCCATTTATACACCTTGTATTACAATATGTCCCTTGCTACTAGATAATTTTTCAGTATTTACACTCCGTCTTGAACCACAAGTTTTACAGTTTGATGAAAAATGTGTCTCCTGTGGTCTGTTCCTGTGCTGTTTATCTGCTTGACAATATAATTCAGTGTGAACACCTTCTAAAGGGACCTTGTATGCAAAGATATTGAATGTATCAAGATTAAGCACTGCTATATTACTATGAATAGAGTAGTGATAGACCAATATATCAGCCGATATATCAGGCCGATATTTGCGAGTTTTATATGTATCGGCATTGGCCATGGCGTGGCTGCTGTGTTTGCCGATTTTTTTCCGGCATTATTTGCAGACAGAGTGCTGGAAGCTGCAAGCGATTGCAGGTCATGTGACTAAAAACAACCAACCTTTCCATGACAACATCGAAAGACGGTTCCATAGCACCCTAACCTGTTTTTACTATTTTTTAAATATAGTTTTTTTAAGTGCAATAAATGTAACTTTTTAAAAATTGAGACTTGTAACATTTGGCATCATCATTGTGTCATTTTTATGATGTAAATTGAGTGAGCAAAAGCAGTATCGGCTCCAAATATCGGCTCAAGAAAATCGGCAGCCTGTATCGGTCATCGGCCAAGGCTGATGAAACAAAAATCGGTATCGGCATCGGCACTGAAAAATCCATATCGGTCGATCCCTAGAATAGAGGGACAATGCAACGCTCAATATGGCCGCTCTGGTGACAGAAGTTACGCCTTCCAGTAAAAAGAACCAATCATTAATCGATAAAGACTGAAGATCCTCTGGGGGAGGGACTCCCTTACAAAAATTAACCATGGTTTTACTACAGTAAAAAAACATGGTTACTGTTTTCAAAAACCATAGTTAAATCATGTAAGTGTAGTAAAATCATGGTTTTGCTCAACCTGATCTCACGAATTTCTTGCTCATTTTTCCGTGGCATTCTCACGGATCTCCGCATATTTCCGTGGCCCTGCCACAGACTTTCTTTTCCGTGGCATTCTCACGGATTGGTTACTCAACTGTTTTGTCCTATTTTCTTACCATTGTCGCTTCGGTTTAGGGTTAGATTTACATAAAATGACATCCCTACCCAAACCCAACTCTAACCCCAACGCCAGGTGACAATTGATTAAAGTTTAGAAAATATAAAAGAATACATCAGAAAAAATTGTATAAACCAATACTTAAAGTGACAAACTAACGCAAACACCAAATCTAACCCTAAACCGAAGCGACAATGGTTTGAAAATAGGAAAAAGCAGTTGAGTAACCAATCCGTGAGAATGCCACGGAAAAGAAAGTCCGTGGCAGGGCCACGGAAATATGCGGAGATCCGTGAGAATGCCACGGAAAAATGAGCAAATAATTCCGTGACTATCCCACGGAACTTTGTAAGATCATGTTGTTTTGCTGATAGTAATCAATACACCAAAAAAACATGGTTTAAGGCTTGTGACAACCTATGCGCATGCGCAGTAGCTGAAATTAACTTAGAAAATGTGTTTTTAGCGCACTTTAAGCTTCAAGGTTTACTCCCCTAATAACATATTATTCAAGATGTTTATGTTTCTCTTTGTTTTTTTTCTAGGATTTTTCTCCATAAAGTGGACTTTAGGGGCTGGACACACCAAAACTTTTAAACGCGGCTGAAAACGCCTTAAGAACGCCGAATGCCAGCTGTTTTTCAGCTGAGTGCCAGCTTTCTTCAGCTGAGCGCTTTGGTAGCTGTGATACTTCAGCTGCGAGCCGGTTGGTTGCTGTGGTAATGTCCCGCCCCTCCTCCACTGTGATTGGGCGGCCGTGTGAGAACTGACATTGACGAGCGGAGCTTTTCACCCAAAGTTGAATCTCTTTCAACTCTTGACGCTCAGCGCCGAGCGCGGAAAAAACGTGAGCGCTGGCTTATTTGAAAAACGCCGAGCTTCCATTGGAAACAATTGAAAACATGCGCCGGCCTCGGGCGTAAAAGTTTTGGTGTACACAACCCCTTAGTGGACCTCAACAGGCTGCATTTAAAAAGTTGGATTTTCCATCACAAAAATATCAAGCTCTGGCCTGCCATATCTGTTTCTGACTCAAACTGTCCCTGCTCATGCACGCATGCATAGACTGCGTAATTCTACGGGACTATGTTCAGTTTAATATCTTACATTGTTTTTATAAATAGAATAAATTAAACTGAAAAGTAACTTGCGTTACTTATTTTAAAAAGTAACTCAAATAATAATGTGTACATTTATAAAGTAATGCATTATTTTACTTGTACTTCAGAAAATTTATATTATTACGTAATTCACGTTACTTGTTAAGGGCTCGTTATAGTTGTGCTTAGGTCCTACGCCATAGGTTCTGCGTCGGTTTTCATTTATACTTTTGTGTCGTCGTCCGCGTCGACGTGCAAACACGCGCACAGACCTCTGGTAGGCAGTATCCACGCATGTAACCACAGTAGCAGTAGCTTGGCAAGGTAACCCACAAATGAAGAAGAAACAGCAACTTGTTGTGTATGATTTGAGAAGCCCAGCAATGATGGAAGTAAATAAACAGCGACTTTTGTTGCAGTTTGAGTTAAATCACTCCTCAGCTTGGCCATTCTTTGTTTTCACCGTCGTGAACGGAAATACCTATGACGCGTTTTTTTACCTGACGGGAGGGGTTCTGGTGGACCAATCACAGCGCTTGGAGTCCGCGTAGAACTAATACGCTGTAAAAAAATTGCGAGGTGCACGTCAGGTTACACAGAGCTACGGCGTAGAACTTATGCACGACTATAAATCGGGCTTAATGCGTTACCCCCAACACTGTTAATTAGTATCATTCAACATACATCTTTCTCCAAACTTGTAAACACTGGGGCGGTAATTTTACATATGTCATGCACGGCTCGTGCAAGATGAGAAGTTGAAGTTAAAAAAGTTTTGTTTAGTTTTCTTTTGGTGAAAATGACGATCATTTTGCTAGATAAGATTCTTATGCCTTGGTTGGGATCGTTTAGTTCAGGGGTCTCCAACCTTTTTGTGAGCAAGGGCTACTACAATTGAAAAAACTATCTGGAGGGCTACTATTTTGATATAGTCTACTCAAAACCTTCTTGTCTTACTCGTTGATTTTATTTTACTTTATATGTTTTATCATTGTTTAAAGCAACACTAAAGAGTTTTTGCTCTTTGCTCCCCCTACAGGTTGGAAGTGGAATTGTCCATTACCACTGTCGTAAATAATTTAGCGTACAGCAACGAAGCTGGCTCTGATTGGATTGTAGGTCTGCGGTAAAGCAAGTTTTTGTAGTTTTCACTCGAACTACAGGACCGCGACCCGACGGTTGGAAACTTCTTTAGTGCGGTTTTGGCCGATAGAGGGCTGCAAAGCGAATGTGAAAGTGCCATTCACCCTGTTTCGAGTGGATGAACGAAACTTTTTTGGAAACGTTGTTTTAAGGTAAAAAAACTCTTTGGTGTTGCTTTAAATGTTAACATAAATAAAAGATGCAGAGCTAATTTAAAATTGAGGCTATGTGCTTTGACGAGGTCCAGTAAAGTCCACTATATGAAGAAAAATCCTGGATTGTTTTCCTAAAAAAACTTAATTTCTTCTCAACTGAACATCTTGGATGACATGGGGGTGAGTAAATTATCAGGATTTTTTATGAAAGTGGGGTAATCCTTTAAGATAGGACTTTAGTCTTGCATGACTGAAATAACTGCCCGGAGGTGTTGCAAAGAATGCTGCCTAGTGGCGTAACTTCCCTAAAGGTACTTTGCTAGTTTGTCTCGTTGTCCTAATATGAGTTAAAACTGTTATGTCTGTGCAGTGCTTTAGTGTGGTTGTGACTTACTGCTGCAGGTTCGATTATATTTGAGGTTCTCCTGCGGATGTCCTTTCAGTTTGCATTGAAAGCGATGCTGCCAGAACTCAGGGAACCACGGATTTCGTGGATTGTTGTCGGGTCGTAGCTTCAGGTAATAATCGTCGAACCACTTCACATCCGCTGACTGCAGCTTTATTGTTATCCCGCCGGCGGCCTCTCGCACGTACCCGTCAGTGACATCATAACGGTCCGCCCACCCGTCGCTGCGATTGGACAAGAGAACAAATGAATGTGTAAAGTCAAAAGCAGTGTGCTTGCATCTAGGTGTCTGAATGTCTGCGTGTGTGGGTTTTTGGCATCAATGGATTGAATCGCTCGATATGTTTTGCCACAGGAATCATCTGAAACTCGCATTGACTGATACATTTGAACAAATGAAATGGTTTGATACAAAGTAGATACAAATTGCCAATTAAATGAACACCCACACACTGACTCATTTTTCTCTGCCTGCATCGCCAGTTTCCCCAGTAACCATGACAACAAGAGACATAGTTTTAAAAGACTGATAATCTTTCATGTGAATCTCTCACTTACAGTACATCTGTATATACAATACAGTATGTGTGAAAGAACTTTATAGGGCATATGGCACTGAATTATTTCTATGCACAGACACACACAGATGGACATGTGGTGATTGATGAGTTCATATATTATATATGGATACTTGTCAACCCTCCTGCTTTTCCCTGGTTTTCCCGCATTTTACCCTTCTTTCCCGTCAGGGCCGGAGTGGGGCCACTTTTCAGCCCGGGAGTTTCAGGCCCAAGACCGGCCCACTTTTACCATAGTGTTATTCCAAATTAGCACTTTTTTCAAATTGGATAAATAAAGCAACAGTTAAGCTCTTACTATAGTTTTTATTAATATAATTGTTCAACAAATAAAGTAAAAGTTAAATAATATTTCACTTAAGATGAGAAGTTAACAAAAATATTCCTCTATACTGGGTTATTTTTTACCCATAATGGGTAAATATTGGACAGAACACATGCTGGTTTAAAGATAACCCAATGTTAGGATGTTGTTATGCAACCATGGATTATAATAACCCAACAGTTGGGTTAAAACAACCAAGCATTGGGTCATATTTAACTCAGCGTGTTCTGTCCAATATTTACCCATTATGGGTCAAAAATAACCCAGCCTTTTTAAGAGTCTATTCGACAAGAAAAGGTTGATAAATTATTAGCATTGCTAATGCTATGAGGGCTATGATTAATCTGATGTAAATAGAAATATAAAACCCAGTCCTAATTAAAAAAGAAAACAATTTGACAAAAATATTGAATCCAATATTGGGTAAATATATAGCATAACAAGTGATTTATAAGCTTTTTTTAGGCTGGTCATTTTTGACTGGGAACACAAAAGGTGTTATATGGTTCTGAACACAACCTGAGGGTTAAATAACTTTAATTCATATTGTTTACTCATGGCCTCCCAACTTTCAGTGGGGAACTGGCTTATCTGCTGCTAAGAAGCTGCTTGCATAATATTTGCAAAGTCTATGAATCGCATGTATACACAAAAGGCTAATATTTTAACTAAAAAAAAAAATGTTGGCTTGTAAATAGTTTGACAACGGTATTAGCCGAATAATTACGTTGCTAATGCTAATCATTACTAGGCTTATTTCTCTTTAAGTTACCTGATCACTTTTGTTTGTCCTCTTGAAAATAAATCTGTAAGTTTGGCACATTTGGCAGCATCTTCCTTCAGTGGCTTTTTTCTTCAACCTGTTTTTTTACGCCCTCCTCCTCTCAGACGCGTTTTGTTACGGTAGGGCCGGCCCAACCTACCGGAGAAAAGTTTTGGAAAAGACGTGCTATGGACCGAACCAACTCTATGGGAGGGGAGGGGAAAACGCCCTCACATGGTACAACCCATGCAGAGGCTGCGCGCTGCAGTGTCAATGCGAAACGTGTGAAGTGTCATTTTAGAGAAGATAGACTCACTAACGTGACAAATGTAAAAAAAAAAAATACTCGACCGGCCCAAAAGTGAAGCGGCCCACCGGGAATTCTCCCGGTTCTCCCGATTACCCACCCCGGGCCTGTTTCCCGTCATCATCCCGTTTAAAAAATTTCCCGTATTTTTTGTCTTTCTATAAAAAATCCCACTGGCCGTATTTACTGTTTGCTAAATTCACCTCCGGTAAAGACATCCGCCAATGAAATCGAAAGAAGCTTCCCAAGGATGGGTGGAGGATTACAAGCCGTGCATAAAGTTACAACCGCCACGCACATGATGCGCACGTCTGCCCGCTAGCATACACAAACTCACACAAAAAATGACCTTTGTAGTATTTTTGTCTCGTTTACAGTACAAATATCTACAAATTCATAATTCTTGAATAAAGTGTTTAAGAAAAAAGTAAACTTATTTCAAGATTTTTTTAAAGCACAAATTCACTTACATTTGATTTATTTATTTTTTGTCTAAAAACTTGACTCATTTTTCGCAGTGTACCCATCCATTCTCTTGCGTAGTAGTGAAAATGGGGGGGGGGGGTGATTGTGGTTTTAGAGTTCGGGAAATTTCCCTCATTTATAAATCCCAATGTTGACAGGTATGTATACTGAAGATGTTATTGATGTCATCATGTCAAAAGTGATTTCAAAACAATTTGACGGACAAAAATATACCCACAAATATGACTTAGGTAAAGTGCACCTTTACAATTTTGTTATTAGCATGTTGTAAAGATAAAGATATCAAAATACTGCACATATGCATCACAAAAATGTTGCATATGTACACTCAAAATTCTGGTGGGTTATTTTCAACCCAGCGTTGGGTCAAAAGGGACGAGCCCAACAGCTGGGTTGAAATTAACCCAGAAAATGTTGAATTTTGACCCAAGAATTGGGTTGAAACAACCCAGCATGGGCTAAATTATCCCATTAATTTTTGACCCAATGCTGGGTTGAAAATAACTCAAAAGAGTGTTAATATTGGACACATGTTGGGTTAATAAATAAATCTATGCTGGGTTGTTTTAATGCAATGCAATAGGTTCATTTATAACCCAACATGTCTCCTGTCCAATATTTACCCAGCACTGGGTTGAAAAAATAACCCAGCAGATTTTAGAGTGTTGTATTTTTATCTTGTTTTTCAGCCACATATCTAAATACTCTTAAATCAAGATACATTTACTTGAGAAGCAAAATTAGTGAAATATAAAGTCTAATTTGAGTTTTATAATCAAATCAAGAAAACATATCTGCCAGCGGGGCATGAAAAATAAACTTAATTCAAGTTTTAAATTAATTAAACTCTTCTTACTTGACTCTCATCTTTTATATTTTCAGAAATATTTTAGGTAGTTTGACTTCTCAAGTAAATGTATCTTGATGTAAGAAATTTATATTTGTACCTGAAAACAAAACAAAAATACTAAGTATTTACACAAATATAGTCCAGACAGCACACATTTCAGCGTCTCACGTATTTAACAGATCCATTTCAGGTCTTGACAAACTCTAACATCTAATAACAATGAGATAAACCCATCATAATCTCATGGAAGGTCGTGTTAATTTGATTAATTTATTTGTGTGCATGGCACAAAATTCAGCCTTTTTTGTGCCTTGAGCATGAATTTCTTTTTCATGTCACTTTCTTTAAATAGTTTTTCATGTCCATGGCATGACTTTCTTTTTTGTGTCATTTTATTTATTGTTTTCTTATTTTTTTCCTATTTCTAAATCATTGTCGCTTGGGGTTAGATTTGGGATTTGGGTTAGGATGTACTTTTATGTATTGGTTTCTACTAGGGATGCTAAACAATTAATCGCGATTAATCGTTAGCAGAATAAAAGTTTTTGTTTACATCACATATGTGTGTAAACTGTGTATAATAAATATGTATATTTATATAAATATGAACACATTAATGTATAATTTTAAGAAAAAAAGTATACATTAATATTCATATTTATATATAATAATAAATTATACATAAATATACAAATGTATATACACATGCAAACATTTCTAAAACATATACATGCATGTGTGTACATTTATTTATAGTTATTATACACAGTTCACACACATATATGATGTAAACAAAAACTTTTATTCTGCTAACGATTAATCGCGATTAATCGTTAAGCATCCCTAGTTTCTACATGGTTTTCTTCTGCTTTTAAAACTATTCTCGCCTATAGTTGGGGTTAGGATGTCTAAAAACAGAAAGTGATTCTTACCCCAACCCAAGCGATAATGGTAAGAAAATGGGGGGGAAATTACAAAAACAATATATAAAATGAAATGAAAAGAAAATTGTGCCACGGACACAAAGAATATTTATAGAACTTTGTGGGAGTGACACGAAAAAGACATTTGTGCTCAAGACACGAAAAAAGCTGAATTTCGTGCCATGAACACAAATAAATGTATACATTTTTTTGTGACTAACACAGTCTTGAGATCAGTCTGGATGAATCAGTGTATTGTTTAGCAAGACATCTGAAATGTAACTTAGAGGCGGTATTAAAATGGATTTTGGTCGATTTGATTACAAGTGGACAAAGTTAAATACAGATGTAAAGCATTTTGAGCTCGTTGAGCACATTCAGAGGTAGTCAAAAACGTGGTGCAGACGCGCATGTGGTCGAATGCATTCGAATAGCCACAAAACACTGCCTACTCTCCACATATTGATCTAATGTAATGAGCACAATGTTTTTCCACTGGACATGACTTCAAGCACCAACCCACGGTGTTCGGCGCGGTCTTTAGGCTTTCATTGATAAAACTGCAGCGGCTACTCTCCGCCTCTTTTATCTTTGTTTATTTGATTAATTGCTCTGAAATATCACAGAAAGCTCTTATATACATATACGAAACACTGTGCAGCATGTTTACTAACAACTCAATCAGCAGACTCTGACTTTATATTAGTTAACGTCATTTTAAGCACGTAATTTCTCGCGATTAAACGACAGCAGAGGGACTCACCCACAACCTACCCCCTTAGTCGAAAGTGGACAAAAGAGACAGATTTAAATACCAGATGTAAAGGTGAATGTGTCTCTCTTGTCCACTTGTGATCTGATTGACCGAAACACATCTTAATACCAGGTATAAACGCTCCCTTAGACACACAGCATCTGTCCAAATTTATTCTGGCATCAGGTGTGGGCCTATGATACTTTAAAATGCCTTCTTGGACAAACCTCTCACTGGATTCTTGATGAAAGCATGGTTGTGTACAGTATGTTTGCAGCTTTGTGCTTCTACAAATCAATTTACCCCGCGGGCAGGACAGCATCAGACATCTGCCCGGGGTCCAATTTGTCATACCACAACACAGACGCAGGTCATAAATAAACTCACATCCCTTAACAACACACTCTTCAGTACAGATAAGAACACAGTCACCTCTGTAATGACACTAGAAGAATAAGAGCTTGCTTGCTCTCTCTCTCTCTCTCTCTCTCTCTCTCTCTCTCTCTCTCTCTCTCTCTCTCTCTCTCACTCACTACACACACTGAGGGTGCAGATGGCATCATTGTGGGTAAATTCATCTGACACCCTTTGCGGTTGTGCTGGAGACCTCACTGCTGGCTGTGCCGTGATTGGCTGAGACTGTAACCATGGCGACAGCACTGGTGTATTTATTAGGGATGCCGAGGGACAACGCTGAGAATGTTGGTGTGTGTCGGTGTACCAGAGGAGAAAGTTATTGCTCAAATATTACACTTTAATATTTTAGGAGACATAATGGTGTTCTCAGTTATTGTGTTTTTTTTTCAATTTAGATTCAATTTGCACTGTAAAAAGTCATAGCAATAGCCATCATAAGACATTAGTCTTTAGTTTAACTAAAAATAATACCAATAATAAAAATAGTAAATAATAAAAAACAAGTTAAAATGGATTAATCTGATAAGTTAAGGTGTAGTCAAATATTAAAATAGTAATTTAAAATGTAAGTAAAAAAATTGAGACAGTAAAGATATAGACTTTGTATGTTTCTTAAAAATATTTGGCATATGCTTTTATCCAAAGCAACTTAAAGGGGGAACATTTTTATCAGTATGTCTGTTCTCTGGGTTCAAACCGGGCGTGCCTTACGTGGCATTAAAACCAGACGCGGAAGAGGTGGCAAGCCTAAGTGATTTACATGTTAAGTCAATGCAAAGACTTGAATAGGCATCCGGTGGCACAGTACGCGCGGATGGGGCAAAACCTGCGAAAGGCGTGGATGGCGCGTTCTGTCGCGGGAAACGCGCAAATTGAAAAATCTGAACTTTGGCAGATATTCGCGCCACGTTTACCAATAAGGAGCTTGCTCTAGTCACGTGATTACAGGGAGCAAGTGGAGTCACAGAAGCCCCTCCTATGGCGTGAATTTTCGCGAGAATGTCTTGAATGACTAGAATTTCACATGCAGCTTTTCCGAGAGTAAACTCAAAGGGCCCTCTCTTGCACCCAGCGCTATTGACTTTGTCAGTGACGCATGTATCTTTCGTATTTTGCACCGGCGCACAGCGGGTTTTTCCCTCCACAGACGCACGTCGGCAAACTAGGGAATGAACTTGCGCTCCCTGGGCGGTTCAGAGCAAAAAAGGAAGCGTGTTCCGGCGCAAACCATCCCTGATGCTATTTTGCAGTTTCAAAAAACAATTGCGCCACTGACCAAAAAAAAACTAGTGTAAAGTCAGTGGCGCGTTCCGTGTTGTTCATTATGCTATTTTAAGGGCGCATGCTTGACCATAATGTATAGCGTGCACAACGCGCACACACTTTGCTTATCTAATCTACACAGATGCAACAGTTATTTTTGCAAATCATAAATTGTTAAAATAAAAAATATTAACACATGAGATAAGGGAAAATCATTGTGGTGAGCATTGTGGTGATAGTTTTTATTTATTGTGTGGCTGCGTTAAAAAATTCTCATGCAAAAACAATTAAAATATTTTCATAAGAAACGTCTCGGTTACATATGTAACCCTCGTTCCCTGAAGGAAGGGAACGGAGACGTCACGTCGTGACCGACGAATTGGGAACCGCTTCGCGGGTGACCTATCTGCTTCGAGAAACCTTTAAAACGCCAATGAACTTGGCATGCAGATAATTGCATCTGCCGGCGCCGCCCCGCCGCGCAGGTATTTAATGAGCGGCAGGTGCAGTTATCAAATCAGCTATTTTTTTGCTGAGAAAGCTGGACAGAAGGAAAGGGTCCGGCCGGTATCAGCAGTGGAACAGCAAACTGTGGCGACGGGACGTGACGTCTCCGTTCCCTTCCTTCAGGGAACGAGGGTTATATATGTAACCGAGACGTTCCCTTTCAGTCGGTCACTACGACGTCACGTCGTGACCGACGAATTGGGAATCCCTACCAAAGCGCCACTGAAGCTGACCCTTCCAGTGCCTGCGTAAACCCTCCGACTCTCCCTATTCAGGGAACGGAAATGGGGTTGAAGCAGAGGCTGGTCACTACTTGTTCCTTAACCCACGATAGTGACTAGGCGAACTGGGAAGCGAACTCGTCAGGCGGGACTAAGATCGCTGCGGAAAGAAAACCCTCTAGGGGTCTACCACTAAGGTGATGGATAAGAAAAAAAGACACGAGGTCTATAAAAAATACTCTCTCTTAGTACACTAGAGAGGCGTGGAATGAACTCCACTAAGGGAAACGTGGTAAATCAGAAGTTTCCACGGAATACTCACAAAGAAACCACTAGGGGGCGCATTGTGGACACTAGCCTCACCCAGGTTCTTAAGGATACATCCAGTGAGAGGCTGGCAGCCGATGCTCCGCAACATCGGCCACCAAGCGGTGGAGGAGACAAAAAACAGTTTTTTGTAACGTTTTTGCCTTAACTGCCTTCCATAATGGTGCGGTCGTGCAGCACCGAAAAGAAAGGCACCAAGCCGACACAGGAGCCGTCCCTCGATGCTCTCACTGATCTGACGAGAGAACTCGAGAGGATACCGGCTCAACACGAACACTGTAAAATCTAGTGAACGTATTAGGTGTCGCCCAGCCAGCAGCTCTACAAATATCTGCAAGTGAGGAACCACGAGCCAAAGCCCAAGATGAAGCCACGCTTCTAGTTGAATGGGCTCTCAAACCAAAGGGGCAAGGAATGCCCTGTTTCTCATACGCCAGGGCGATTGTGTCTACAATCCAATGAGACATCCTCTGTTTAGTGACAGCTTTCCCTTTCTGCTGACCACCGTAGCAGACAAAGAGCTGTTCTGAGGTCCGAAAGCTTTGAGTACGATCCACATACACACGTAGTGCACGAACAGGACATAACAAAGCCATGGCTGGGTCTGCCTGCTCCAAAGGCAGCGCTTGTAAATTCACCACCTGATCTCTAAAGGGAGTGGTGGGAATTTTAGGCACGTAGCCCGGCCGGGGTCTCAGTGTAACGCTGGATTCAGCCGGCCCGAACTGAAGGCACGAATCGTTGACCGAAAAAAGCATGAAGATCCCCTATCCTTTTAATAGAAGCCAATGCGAGGAGCGTCAAAGTCTTCATAGTGAGAAACTTGACGCTCACCGTGAGCAGAGGCTCGAAAGGGCAGTGCTGAAGGGCTTTCAGCACCATGGACAAGTCCCACGGAGGAATAGAGGGAGGGCGTGAAGGATTCAGCCTCCGCGCACCTCTTAAAAACCTAATGACCAGATCGTGCTGACCTACAGATCTACCGTCTATGGGTGCGTGATGCGCGGATATTGCCGCGATATCTACTTTAATAGTAGATGGTGACAGCCTCTTCTCCAAGCGGTGCTGGAGATATGAAAGCACAATACTGATCGAGCATTCTCGGGGGTCCTCTCGTTGAGAGGTACACCACACAACAAACAGGTTCCATTTCAGCGTATACGCCTGTCTCGTAGACGGCGCTCGCGCTGCAGCTATGGTGTTAGATACCGCCTGGGGTAAATCACCTAGAACCTCCGCGCCCCGTCCAGAGACCACACATGGAGGTTCCACAGATCGGGACGGGGGTGCCATAATGTGCCCCCTTCCTGAGACAGAAGGTCCCTCTTCAGGGGAATCCTCCAGGGAGGGGCTGTCGCGAGGAGAGTGAGCTCTGGAAACCAACTCCTGGTGGCCCAATATGGAGCAACTAAAATAATTTTCTCCTCGTCCTCCCTGACTTTGCACAATGTTTGCGCAATGAGGCTCACTGGGGGAAATGCGTATTTGCGAAGACCTCTCGGCCAGCTGTGTGCCAATGCATCCACGCCGAGTGTTCCCTCGTTCAGTGAATAGAATAGGCGACAGTGGGTTGTTTCTGGAGATGCAAACAGATCTATCTGCGCTCTGCCGAAACGTCTCCAAATCAGCTGGACCGACTGAGGGTGGAGTCGCCACTCGCCGGGGCGCGCTGCTCGAGAAAGCGCGTCTGCCGCTGCGTTGAGCGACCCCGGGATGTGAATGGCACGAAGAGACCTCAGATTCTTCTGACTCCAAAAGAGGAGATGGCGGGCGAGATGCGACATGTGACGAGAGCGCACTCCGCCTTGGCGATTGATATACGCAACAGTCGCAATGTTGTCTGTGCGAACTAATACATCTTTGCCTCTCAACTCGCTGCTGAAGCGGACGAGCGCAAGATATACAGCCCACAGTTCTCTGCAATTTATGTGCCAATGCAGCTGGGGTGATGTCCACACTCCTGAAGCTGCAAGCTCGCCGTACGTGGCTCCCCACCCCGTGTTGGAGGCATCTGTGCATACTATTGCATGTCTGGAGACCTGCCTCAGTGGCACCCCCGCCCTGAGAAAGGCTGGGTCTGACCACGGGGTGAAAGTGAGACGGCATTTCGGTGTGATCGTGACACGGTGAAAGCCGGTGAGCCACGCTCTCCTCGGGACTCGGTCGTGAAGCCAATGCTGAAGCGGTCTCATATGTAGCAAACCGAGCGGTGTAACAGCTGCGGCTGCTGCCATATGCCCCAGGAGTTTCTGAAATTGTTTCAGAGGGACCGCAGTCCTGCCCGAAAATGTATTCAAGCAAGCCAGAATCGACTGAACGCGCGCCTCCGTGAGACGTGCTGTAAGATTGACCGAATCCAACTCCATGCCGAGAAAAGAGATCTTCTGTGTAGGACACAGTTTGCTCTTTTCTCGGTTGACCTGAAGACCGAGACGGGCGAGGTGTTTGAGCACCCGATCCAGATGGGTGCAAAGCATCTGACGCGACTGTGCTATAATAAGCCAATCGTCGAGGTATGCCAGGATGCGAACACCGCTCTCTCTGAGGGGCTTTAAAGCCCCCTCTGCGACTTTCGTGAAGACGCGGGGAGAGAGAGAGAGCCCGAACGGTAAGACTTTGTACTGGTATGCCTGACCCTCGAACGCAAAGCGAAGAACCGGCCTGTGTCGGGGAAGTATTGAGACATGAAAGTACGCGTCCTTCAGGTCGATGGCTGCAAACCAATCCTGTGGGCGAATGCATTGAAATATGTTTTTCTGCGTAAGCATTTTGAACGGCATCTTGTGAAGTGCTCGATTCAGAACGCGCAGATCCAGGATCGGTCGCAACCCGCCGCTTTTCTTGGGTACAATAAAGTAAGGGCTGTAAAACCCTGACCTCATCTCGGCTGGAGGAACCGGCTCGATCGCATCCTTCGCCAATAGGACGGCAATCTCTGCACGTAGTACGTGCGCATCGGCGGGTTTCACTAAAGTGAAACGAATGCTCGTAAATTTGGGAGGTCGCCGGGCGAATTGTATTGCATAGCCGAGACGGATCGTGCGTAAAAGCCAACGCGACGGGCTGGGAAGTTGTTGCCAAGCTTCCAGATACCGAGCGAGGGGAATTAACGGCACGACCGTAGTACCCGCGGCGAGCGGAACAGGGGTGCTCGATGACGCGCTCTCTTGGGCTGCGTTGATATGTATATTGTGTAAATGAGCACTCACCAGACTCCGCTGATGGATGGCTGCGCGGAGAAGACCCTGATGAAGATGTCTCGGTGCGCTCGACACATCCGCTGGCGAAAGAGGAGAGGGAGGACGTAGGGTTATGAGCCCATCCGTCACCCCCGGCTGCCTCTGAAGACCTGGAGGAGGAAGAGGAATTCGCTCTTTTTGTGGTTTTGTGGGTGCCGGCTGAAAAGCCGGCGGAACGGAAATTAAAGAAAACCAAGGATTCCCCACCCGGTCCTCCTCCGGGGGGGGGAGTGGTGCGTTCACCATCTCCCGAAGAGCGATCCCCTCCACCTCCAGGTCGCCCGTCTCAGGGCCGCTTGGATTTACGCTTTCCACCAGGCTTAGCGGGCTGAGAGGGCGGGGCGGGCTGCTGACGGCCGGTTCCTCGCTTCCTAGGAGGGCCCCGATGAGGAACGGAGGCGGCCGCCGCTGCAGGACGCCCTCGGCGAGGGGCAGACTGAGGTGCCGACGTCGACGGGGCAGGTGTTGGTCTCTTCCGACGCGGCATGATGTTGGCAAGGGCCTCAGTCTGCTTCTGGGTGGCTGAGACTTGTTGTGCGAAGTCTTCTACTGCCTCGCCGAACAGGCCGGTCTGGGACACCGGAGCATTCAAGAGCCGGGTTTTATCGGCGTCTCTCATGTCCGCCAGACACAGCCAGAGGTGGCGCTCCTGGACCACCAAAGTGGACATAGCACGACCGACAGCCTGTGCGGTGGTCTTAGTCGCACGTAGCGCCAGATCCGTAGCCGCACGTAGGTCTTTAAAGACCGCCGAATCGTGACCTCCCTCGTGCAGGTCCTTCAGAGCCTTAGCCTGATGAACCTGCAACAAAGCCATGGCATGTATGGCTGAGGCTGCCTCCCCACAAGCCCGGTATGCAGACTCCGTCAGAGCTGACGAATGTCTGCAGGCCTGTGAGGGAAGGGTCGGACGGTCCTTCCAGTAGGAAACGCCGGCAGGACACAACTGCATCGCTACCGAACGCTCCACTGTCGGGATACCGGCATACCCTTTAGCAGCCCCGCCATCGAGGGAGGTGAGGGGTGATGGCTGATGCGGCCGGTTCCGGGAGGAAAACGGGGTTTTCCACGACCGAGTCAGCTCATCATGCACCTCGGGAAAGAAAGGTACTGGAGGGGAAGACTGTGAAGCCCGTGCAGCCCCAAAGTACCAATCATCTAGGCGGGACGGTAAGCTCTCCACTCCAACCCGACCGTCTCCGCGGCCCGAGCGAGCATGGCAGTCATCTCCGGATCGAGATCGGGAACCGCAACCCTTCCCGAAGGAGGGAGAGGATCCGGATCAACGTCCGAAAATGACGGCCCCCCCTCCGATGCTACGATAGATATCGAATCCTCGGGAGGCCCGGCAGAGGTAGGAAGCGACGCAGAACGAGCGCTCTCCGTCTCCATCGGGACCTCGGATGGTTGCGGATCCGGTGGCTGAGGGCTGCTGGACGGACCAGCTCGCCGATTCAGCACCGTGAGGCGGAGGTCGTCTCTCCGTAGCTTCACAGCCGCCTTCTTAGGGGCGATCAGCAACGGAGGGCGGCGTTCCCGGAGAAACGCCACACGACCCCGCAGATCCGCAAGAGTCAAGCTCTCGCAAGCGGAGCATGTCCCTCCCACGAAAGCCGCCTCAGCGTGCTGGAGACCCAAACACGAGAGACAGCGATCGTGTCCATCACGAGGAATCATATATTTATCGCATCCAGGAGTCGAACACGGACGAAAAGACATCTTTAAAAAGACGCTTAACGCCCGTGAGCAGTGAACGGCTGTCTTTAAAAAGACGCAAGTTCAACTGCAGCTCTTTTAGGGGAAATCACTCTTTTAGCTGTGTAGTTGATGAAGCACACAGGGAGGAGAACGCACACACTCAACTAAAAAATGTGAAAGAGATCACAAAAAGATAGAGAGGTGGAAACACTCGCGAGCCCCGCTGTGGTGCCTTCGCCCAACCAACTAGCACGCCGAGATCTATTCCTTCAGAGAGAGCAGCTTCTCGTGAGCAGTGTCACTGCCAGCTTTCGAAGCTAAAAAAGCTGATTTGATAACTGCACCTGCCGCTCATTAAATACCTGCGCGGCGGGGCGGCGCCGGCAGATGCAATTATCTGCATGCCAAGTTCATTGGCGTTTTAAAGGTTTCTCGAAGCAGATAGGTCACCCGCGAAGCGGTTCCCAATTCGTCGGTCACGACGTGACGTCGTAGTGACCGACTGAAAGGGAACCTTAATGTATATGAACTTGATTTGTAAGTGTACTTTGGGGTTGGACCTTGCTTGCGTTTCTTGGGTCCAATTTCAAAGCCCCCAAACCCTTTCAGCGGTGAGGGTGGAAGCAGCGATGTCCTCTGCTGGCATCAGGTCCTGAGGCAGATCCACCTCCCGTTACACGGCGTGCCCGATTTATGCTGGCAAGCTTGGGATTCCCCCGTCTCCTGACATCATTGTAGCGCTTGGCGCAACGATGGGGATGCCAGCTGATGAGACAATTGTGGCTATTTCCTCTCACGCCTGTTTAACCTACGCTGATTTGGGCGGGTTTCTCCTATCCCCACACAAAACAACTTCTCTGTCTTTGACTGCTCTTACAGGAACATCAGTCTCCTCGGCTGTGAACCGCTCCTGGCGTACGCCTGGTAAATCCGTCATAATAATAGCAACCCGCCATGGAACTTGCGCCCTTGCATTTAAAGGGAATGTTGGATAGCGTTCTGATTGGTTTATTTGACGTTACGCCCAAACCACACCTATGAATAATGAACCCAGTTCAGACCAAACCCTTATTGATTTGCGAAAATAGCAACAGCGCCCAAGATCCGCCCACAAAGTCACTTGCGCATTGCCCTTTGCACTTGCGTTTCAGATCGTTAAAATAGGGCCCAAAATGTTCAAGCGTCCAACTACGCAGGAATAACGCGTTTTTGCCACCTCTACCATGGCTGTCGTTAACGCAGGGTAATACATCTTGAAAAGTGAAGCCGCTGGATCTTTGATCGCCCACTAGTGGCTGGCTGCAGTACAAGTCATAAACATACATGCAAATTAACGGGACTGGGCTCTAAATAAAATAATTATTTACACTTCCAGTAACATTTTCCGAAAGATGGTTTTGGTACTTTAAGGTAGTTGTTATCACGCTGATATATGTTCAATTGTTCATTCTTGTGATAACTTTTATTTTAGCTAGTAATTTGAAACAGGGCGTGATGTTATGATTGGCGTGGTTGAATTGGGCGTGCAAGCGTTTGGGCGGAAGTTTGATACTGTAACTGCGCCTCTGGCTCTACAGACGATTCCTTCTGTGCATGCCCTGGCAGGGCCGGAGTGAGGCCACTTTTCAGCCCGGGAGTTTCAGGCCCAAGACCGGCCCACTTTTCCATAGTGTTATTCCAAATTAGCACTTTTTTCAAATTGGATAAATAAAGCAACAGTTCAGCTCTTACTATAGTTTTCATTAATATCATGCATGGTTCAACAAATAAGGTAAAAGCTAAATAATATTTCACTTAAGATGAGAAGTTAAGAAAAATATTCCTCTTGTGGAATAGATCCAAAATGGGCTGGGTTATTTTTGACCCATAATGGGTAAATATTGGACAGAACACACATGCTGGGTTAAAAATAACCCAATGTTAGGTTGTTGTTATGCAACCATTGTTTATAATAACCCAACAGTTGGGTTAAAACAACCCAGCATTGGGTCAATTTTAACCCAGCAGCGTGTTCTGTCCAATATTTACCCATTATGGGTCAAAAATAACCCAGCCCATTTTGGATCTATTCCACAAGAAAAGGTTGATTAATTATTAGCATAGCTAATGTTATGAGGCCTATGATTAATCAGATGCAAATAGAAATATAAAACCCAGTCCTAATTAAAAAAGAAAACAATTTGACAAAAATATTGAATCCAATATTGGGTAAATATATAGCATAACAAGTGATTTATAAGCTTTTTTAGGCTTGTCATTTTTGACTGGGAACACAAAAGGTGTTATAGGCAGGGACGTGCACAGACATTTTGAGGGGCAGGGGCTCAAGTGAAATAAAGGGCACTTCTCATAATTATGTATAAAAAAGTGTATATATATTGACGCAATTCTGACTTCCTTTTTTAAAAAATATTTAAAAAGTTAATTAATTTTATCTTCCTCAAACTCACGCAATTGTTTAATTTTCAAAAGATGTCTACAAAATAATCAGTTGTTCACACAGACACCATGGTCTCCTTAGTAGTCTAGGTTTATAGAGCAGCAAAGGAAGCCATTACACAATGTGCATGTTTTGAAAACATAAAATTACACATTAATTACAAATTTGTTAAAATGCTAAAAACAAAGTTGTGACTGCTGAGTTAGCGCTACATGCCAATAAATGCTATATCATATGCTAGCGTTTAGCTGATTAGTTGTTACTCAAAATGTATTTTTGTCTGATAAGGGCTCAAAATATAAGGTCTGTTTACTAATGTGAGCTTCTGGCATGAGCCTCAGAGCAGAGCAATCAGAGCAGAGCTCAACATTATTATTCATGACCCTTTCAAATAGGGCAAAAAAAAAATGACAAATTCTAGGGTTGTAAATTGACATGTAAAAACGTTTCTGGATAATTTCTGCACTTAATAAAGCAACATACCTTCTATGTAATTGTCAAAGAACAATTTAACATATTATGACAACACATCCTATGGCACCTTTAATCTTAGGTTTCATATTTATTAGGGTTACAAATGTCAGAAACAACAAATATAGATTAGGCCTATTTTATTTGTATTTTATATTTTACTTTTTTGTGATGTCAGTGAAAATTCAGGCTGGGCAAGTAAAATACTGAACCATCAGATTTCTTCCCAATCTACTCCAGCACTCCAGTATAACACATTATACTTATTTAACAGCCATTACAAAAAACGCAAACAAAAAAGCTTACTACTGTAGTTAGCAATTATATTATTGTTTGTGCTTTATTTTTTTATGAGCAGTCTATTTAAACTACATACACTACACTGTTACAAGTTTGCAACCCTTCAGGTTAATATGGGATTGCCATGGAAAGCAATATCCCTGAATCGTTATGTGTAACAACGTGTCCCATATTTTGTGCATAAAACTGTTAATATAAGAATGCGTTCTTCCTTACACACTTACCGGTAGCTGCCTGCATATCATGCACATGATCGCGTCTCTTTCAGGGCAGGCTGAGCTTTGGCGCTTGAAGCACGAATGATGCAGCAAGAGTGTACACTAGGGCTGGGTTTCGATTCAAATTTCAAGAATCGATTCGATTCCGATTCTCAAGATCTTGAATCGATTATCATTGTTCGATTCGATTCGATCCGATCTGATCCCATCTTCGAGATTTAGATAAGTGTTTTAAAAAAAAGCCCGAAATGGTGCAAGATAGGGGGGGGGGGATGACCAAAAATCTATTCCACAGAATGAGTCATTTTATTTCATGGTAACTGTATATTTCATAATATACATGTTTTTCAGTTTATATTGTTTTTGGATTATAAAAATGTGCAGTTATTTGCCACTCACTCTAGCTTTTAACTGCTCACCACAGTTTTAAAATATGGACAATTTAAAGTAAATAATGTTAAAGTGAAAATGCCCAGAGGATAACAACAAGTCTTGATAGACAGAATCTTGTTTTTAATTGAGTTATTAATTTTGTAGACTATTGAAGCTATAGTATGCATTGTATTTTGTATTTATGCATACATTACATAAAAAAATAGGCAGTATGTAAAATGAACAGGTAAAAATATATGCACAAACCTACAGACAGGATAAATACCTGTATATGAGAGTCGGAGCTCTAGATATATATATTATGACGGGTGCTATAATGTGATGAAGTCTGTTTTAAGGTCTTGATGCTCTTTACTTTCTATTAGACCTTAACATTTGCGTCTCTTTCTCGTCTTTCTGATCAAAGATGTTTGTACTATAAGCGAATTAGGCGTCAAACTAATGCTCCAGCAGCGCACGTGTCACTGATATAAATGCAAGTTTTGTCTTAGCTTGCTTAAAGTTCAGAAAACTTTACAACTATAAGCATTATGTGTAAGAAGAACTCTTTATTTGGTGTCCCGTTGCGCGCGCCTCAAGAAACCTCTGCCCGTCAGAGACCGGCTGCATGAGCACAGAGGGAGGGACAGAGAGAGTTTCGCTGGAGACCTGCGGTGGATTTACTGGCGCTTATTATAAAAATAACACAAATAACTCGTATATTTGTTATGAGTGGATTATTTTACATATAGATCGCAGCTTTGAGCATTTCTAGAGTTTTCAAAACAACCGCTTGCTTAACGTTACTGACTGCTATGTTCGTTGTTTTAATGTCCTTCCACCTCGCGCGCATGCGTGAATTCAATGACGCGGCAAGTTTAAGGTTATTAATTATTAAATCGATTCTCTGAGTTAAGGATCGATCTTTAGAAATAAACATGAAAATCGATTCAGAATCGATGAATCGATTTTTTCAACACAGCCCTAGTGTACACAAACCAATCATAAAGCGAAGTAAGTTAGAGAGGCGGGACTAAGGAAAGGTAAAGCCAATCATATTAGCGATTTGAATTTTGGAGGCGGGACTCATCTGTTAACCGTTTGTGTGCCACAAATAGCGCTATTTTTCTTTATATAAGAGTTTAAATCTCATTTAAATGATTTCTGAATAAATTAATGTTAAATTAAATAAGCAACAAGTAAAAATCACAAGAAACAGACAGACATCAGTTGTTATATGAATAAAGATCATATTATTATTATTTTTTTTAAATCACCCCAGAAAAAAAAGGGCACTTTCTCTCCAGGAATAAAAAGGGCAGGTGCTCAAGCCCCCTTTGATGTCTATGTGTGCACGTGCCTGGTTATAGGGTTCTGAACACAACCTGAGGGTTAAATAACTTTAATTCATGTTGTTTATTCATGGCCTCCTCATTTTCAGCGGGGAACTGGCTTATCTGCTGCTCAGAAGCTGCTTGCATAATATTTGCAAAGTCTATGAATCGCCATATATACACAAAAGCTAATATTTTAACTAAAAAAAAATGTTGGCTTGTAAATAGTTTGACAACAGTATTAGCCGAATAATTACGTTGCTAATGCTAATCATTACTAGGCTTATTTCTCTTTAAGTTACCTGTTGTCACTTTTGTTTTTCCTCTTTAAAATAAATCTGTAAGTTTGGCACATTTGGCAGCAGCATCCTCATCCAATGGATTTTTTCTTCAACCTGTTTTTTACGTCCTCCTCCTCTCAGACGCGTATTGTTACGGCCCAGCCTACCGGAGAAAAGTTTTCTTGGACGTGCTATGGACCGAACCAACTCTATGGGAGGGGAGGGGAAAACTCCCTCACATGGTACAACCCATGCAGAGGCTGCGCGCTGCCAATGCGAAACATGTGAAGTGTCATTTAAGAGAAGATAGACTCACTGACGTGACAAATGTAAAAAAAAAAAAAAAAACTCGACCGGCCCAAAAGTGAAGCGGCCCACCGGGAATTCTCCCGGTTTTCCCGATTACCCACCCCGGGCCTGTGCCCTGGCTCCAAACTGGTGTTTTTACATTACATGGCAGCAGCCATGGTTGAACATTTTTTACTTTAATTCATTAAAATGGAATGAAGCGGCGTTGCTTCATCCATCTTTTTTTACAGTATATGGTTCAAACCAATACATTTTTGTGCGCCTAATGCAATGCTCAATACATCACCACTAAGCAAAAGACTCCACTTGTCTATGTCTATGCAATCTAAATGCTGTCTAGGAGAAACATTTGAGACATTTAAAAGAGAAAGGGCAACTCTTGTCACTGTCACTCCCAAGGTGAAGGATTTAACACAAAACAACCCACAACACACACTTTGTCATGCAACCGCGCTCTCGCCTGGAACAAGAGCTGTGTACCGGAGATAACTTTAACCGTGTCGACACACAAACACTGGCAGAATGTAGTTGGCCATCATCGAAGGGCGACTAGATCACAGATGTCACTTCACTGCCAACTTTCACTCTCCGCTGTACCCTTTTCATCCCACAGCTATCGTGGTTTCCCACAATGCACTCTGACAAACAGCGTACTGAATAATTGTTATTTTATGTGAACGGCTGCTGAATCCTGTACGAAAGGCGTGGGAAATAAATAAGTCAATGAACCGCATCTGTCATTCTGAAGAATATGCAAATGAGACACAAATGTGAGTTTGCATTAAATAAATAAAAATGCTGTTTAAAGTCAACAAAAAAAAAAACATAAAATATTTTAAAGTTATTTCAACTTTATTTTCAAAAATGTATAGCAACTCCTCACTAGTCAAGAACGTTTAGATTAATTGTAATATCAAGTTGGTTTAACTTAAAATTTGAAGTGCAAGTAGGATTTTATCTGCTGGGAACTTCAGTAGACATTTAATACCCGAACAGAAGCCAATGTGCACATGACAGTTTTTTAGATGAGTTACCGCCCTCCTGAAGAACTAAAACACTTGAAAACACTTGACTGAGACGGAAGGTCACTTTCACTCATGACAGCATCTCAATGGTAATGCCTGTCTTCAAATCTATCATTAAACTGCCTCTGCAGTTTGGTTGGTAGAGCAAAAATTGAACACTTCACCTTCAACTATAGACAAGATTTGATCAACTCTGCATTACAGCAACATTAAACAAGAAATCATGCAAGGATCTTGACAGTAAGCAAGGTCAACTGTTATTTCATGTTGACCTGAATCAATTCACTTTCTTCTTGTTCACAGTGAGAATGAAACAAAGCATTAAACTATTCAACACAGCTCTGTTGTGGTCTCCCAAAGGGAAAGAGCTCTAATCTCTGCTTCCTATGCTGCACTCACACGTTGTGTCACTATATTACTGAGTCTGTTTTACTGAGTCTGAGTCTTATATTACAGACATCCATTGACTTTATATCAGACTAATGATAGTTTTTAACCCCTAAATCGAAACCTCACTGACGCATATATGTATATATATATATTTAATGATCATTTCTTGATGTATTGTGACCATTTCAGTCAAATGTCCAGTCCAGAATTTCAACAAAAGCATACCTCTGGAGTGACATAAAGTCACCTAACAGCAAATGTTAAACACTGCGCCTAAAATACATGTAAAAACATTAGTATTTTGTTGTTGAGAAATTCATTTGAACTTGTTTTCTATGCAGTATTAAAATGTTCAATGGTATTTCATGCATTCTGACTTATTACAGAGGACGCTAAGTTACAGGCATCACTTCAGGCGACAGCTTTGTTTTATATCAAACTCAACAATGGCATGAAAGAAGAAGTGTGTTTTTGGATGTAAGTAGAAGAAAGACAGCATTATGGAAACAATGGTTTGTTTAACGCTGGATTTCATTGAAAAGCCCCACCGGGTCATAAGTTGCTAATCTGTTGTTAAGTAAGACTTCTGTGTTATGTTGGAAATAGGTGTGAAAGTGCATATTATATAAACGACACAAACATGTAGTGAATCATAAGTAATCCAGTCAGCGTTGTATAAAGTGTTGAGTCGTGACTCGCTCCTCCCGCAGCTCGTAACTCCTCCTTCCGAATTTTTTCGTACGTTATCGTAAAGAATCAGTAAAGCTAATCTTTCTTTTATAAATCTGATAAAACTCTTTGGAAATATGAAGGATGTAATACTACTCTATAGGTACTCCAGATTAACATCAGATACATAGAAACAGCGTGTGTTATGGACGCTTTAAAGATCGGAAAACACTGCATGTTTTTATTTTTATTTTGGCCATGTTCCCAATTTCAATTTTCAGTAAATAAATGCAAATAAATCTTGGCAGAAATGTTGACTGTAATTGACAGAATGAAAATTTTAATCATCTTTTCCTTAACACATAGCTATAAATAGTAAATCTACACTGTAAAAATTATTTGCTGCCTTACATTTTTTAGTTAATTCAACTCAGATTTACAAGTCATTTCAATTTACCATTATTTATCTTGAGATGAGTTGCTACAACTTATAAAATGAAGTTGACATATTTTAATTAAATTTTACAAGCTATAACAACTCATCTCTAGTGAAGATAAATAATGGTAAGTTAAAATGATTTGTAAATCTGTTGATTTCAAACTAAAAAAAAATTTCCAGTGTAGAAAAACTGAAAGGGACAATTGAAATATATTTTTTTATTTTCTCTGTGGCTATATCTTATATATGTAAATATATAAAGTTGAATTAGCTTAACTTTAAAAAGTTAAAATTACTTGGGAAACAAAGTTTCCAATTTTCAATTTTTAATCTGTCTGAATCAGCTAAAAAATGTCTTTCTCTCTTTCTTTCTCTCTTTCAAACAGTTGCAGACAACACTGTCTCCCCATCTTCATCTGAAAACGTCCGTCTCCGTGGATACGAGGAGACTGATCACTATGGCAATAGATCTATACTGTAGCTGTCTGACAATCTGACAGCAATTTACGGATTAGTAGTGGCACGTTTTCAATAGGGAGAAAGACTGAGATAGAGAGAAGGATGTAATTGTGAAAGGAGGAAGTCAAATGATTAAACATTTGCTATTTCTCAACCATTTACTGTTGTATTTGACCTTCTCTTAAGAGGTCGCACCGGTTATCTCATTATGAGAGAGACTGTGTATTTGTTAGTGTGTGTGTGTTTATGGAGTTTTAGTAGTAGTCTGGGGATGAAACCAACCCAAAAGTATTTTAATTCTGAGGTTTGTGGTATGTATTTATTTATCTATTTAAGCGTGTTTCGCTTACAGATACATTACAGGGATAGAGAGGTTAAAGAGGGTTATATTTAGGGAATAGAAAATAGTATTATCCTGGCATGAAAACAATGAAAGTCTATGAGGTGTCCTTACTGATATAGTGTGTGTGCGTTGTGCGTGTGTGTTAGAAAAGCAATAGCGGATGTCGGCCATGATGTCAGTCTTGATTAATGTGTGGGCAGGTTTGAGCAGGTATTTAAAATGAGATCAGGCAGCATCGATCAAACTCCCATCTCTGCAGAAACATTAATATAAGACTATAACACCAATGCAACAGTGATTCATATCACCTAAGCCTGACACACACACACACACACACACACACACACACACACACACACACACACACACACACACACACACACACACACACACACGCACTCACACACACACACACACACACACACACACACACACACAAGGTACAAGAGGCTGATATCTGAATTAACCAATCAGCATCCAGGATCTATTAAATAACAATGTTTTATATACAAAGAGTGTGTAATATTGTGCAGAAGTTGTGACCGGATGTTTCTGTTATTGTGTGTGTGTTATGAAATTGTTTGACAAAAACATTTCACACCTTTCACACATACAAGCACCACAGGTGTGTGTGTGTGTGTGTGTGTGTGTGTGTGTGTGTGTGTGTGTGTGTGTGTGTGTGTGTGTGTGTGTGTGTGTGTGTGTGTGTGTGTGTGTCTGAGATCAAGCGTATAGTCAAGAGCTTTCTGATGTCTGCTGTGAAATTGAATTATCTTGCATACATTCATAAACACAGGTATGATATTAAATGCTATATTTCGAAGACATAATTTACCTGCGAACATTACAGACTCGTTCACCCGAGCGTAAATGTACGTGTTTGGATTTCCTCTGTATTTATTGGGTTTTGTGTCTCTCTGCTATCTACTTATTTCCATCGGTTCTGTCAGGAGAGAAAATGAACAGGCAGATGGATACGTCCGCACTCGTTTATTTGTGAAGGATCTTATTTGTCTTTGCCTTGGCACAGCTGTGCCCAAAATGTTACTTGTGTCTCTAGGAATGAAAACAGAAAATTCATCTCTCTCTCTCTCTCTCTCTCTCTCTCTCTCTCTCTCTCTCTCTCTCTCTCTCTCTCTCTCTCTCTCTCTCAATTGGTAAAAAAAAAATGAGAGCTCTTTAATATCTCATAAAAAGATGAGATTACATCTACAGCAAATCAAGAGTTCAATAATATCAAATGTATTTCAGAGATTTAGAAGAAATCTTAGGGCCAGATTTACTAAACAGGGCAAATTAGCGCAGATGCGAGTGGTAATATTTGCGGGTTATTTATTAAAAAGGCGTAAATTAAATAACACAGCTGATTTTCATAATGACCAACGCAATCTACTTAGAGCAGCACAAATTAGTTCACTGTCACAAATAAGCAGAGCTGATGGGGTGCTGGTGATCTACTAACGCCTGATGTGCTTGAGTTCAGCACCAAGGACATTGCAGCAGAAAATCCTTTGACTTTGCTGTAAATTTTTGCGTACGCACACTTTACGATCAAATCTGTGCTAAAGCATGCTTTATAAATGAAGCCCCATGCTTCCAACACTAACAAATTTTCATGCACACAATTTTTTGCTTTTAATTTGGATTAATATCCAAAGAGGGCGGATTGTCTCTTTTTTTATCTACCACGTGCCCATTATATCACCTGGTGGATAATAGCGATATTGCAGAAAGCCAGAAATTCTCGTCATTGGCAGGGAAGCGTTTTCTCTTAATTGACGAGATATCTTGTCAATGGCGGCGAAAGAGTTAAAAAATCCTAACATTAACTGTTAACTGATAAGATTTTAATATTAAATTGTCATTTAGTAAAAATACAGTTGACGGTTGTCTGTGACCCGATAAAAACAATACAAACATTTAATTTCATTTAAACGTGCAAACAGCAGCAACAGATCAACAACAGAACCAGGGTCCTCATTTATAAAATGCTGTGTAAAAACCATCCTACATTTGATCTTACGAACATTTATCAAAAATGCGTACGTGTGATTCATAAACTGAACGTACGCGCAAAAAACACGCGTACCTCTTTCAAATCTATATATTGCAAATGAACTTCAGATCTCCGAATTTAAACGATGCCTAATTAATGTCATAGACATATAAAAGAGCACTTGTCAATTTTACGAGCGGCAAGAATGGCTTTTATTTCCAAAAACCTGCAGCAATAGGATAAGCAAAAGTGTGCACGTCTGCTCAGAACCTGAAGTGGCTAAGCACTTTTCCATGACAAAAAATAAATAAGTTTATAAATATGTTTTTATAAATATGGACTTTTCCATATTTTCCAAAGATGGAAAAGTGGCGAAATGTCTGTAGGCACATTTCCACATGCACCATGCATTTTTTTTACTGATAATATTAATCAATCGTAAATTCTTTCGGTTAACCAGTCAATATAAACATCACTAATGGGAAGGTTGACATTTGCCTGAAATTGCTCAGATTGCTCACATTTGAAGGGATGTAAATATTTTCATCAAATGTATTCAAGAACAAAACATTTGAGCAATGCTTTCCACATTCACTTATTCTTAACTTTAAGTATAGATTGACTTTCTAAAGAGTGTAAACACTTCAGCTGTAGTGTGTCTCTCTATCTCTTTAATCCATTAACCCAAAGCCTGCTGCGTTCTTCATCTGTTGTTCATTTAGAGTATGACAATCCCTGATCAATACTGATCAATACTCAAATCCCTGATCAAAACACAGCACCTCTAACACTGATCTACTCTCATCCTTCCCTCTTAAAGCTTTTTGTGCATCTACAGGAATATTGGATATCCAACAGAGACCACTGCGATTGTAAAATCTAGAGATTTTTGCTCCCATGACAACATGGAAAACTAGCCAAGCTTTTATACAGTAAACATGTGCTGATCAGCGTGAAGTGACCAAACTCAGCGAAGGTTAAAGAAATCACGCAGACCCGTCACAAAAGGACAGCGTTTCAGCAACACACCGCTCTCTCTCTCCACACGCTTTCACTTGTGTGTAGAGTCTTACAGATATGAAATCTACTTTCTGGATTTCTATGGATGAGGAAAAGTGGAGGTTAGGAAAAGTGGACTTTACACGGCAGAATAGTCGAAGCTGAGGTGAAGTGAATTGTTCAGGACTTAAAACCCCAGCAGCTCTTACTTTTGAGGAGGCTTTTGAACCTAAAGGGCTCTATCATACACCCGGCGCAATGTGCGACGCAAGTGTCTTTTGTTAGTTTCAACTGGCCGCAATTATAATTTTCACAATTTTGCGCCCATGGGCGTTCTGGTCTGAAAACGAGGTGTGTTTGTGCATTGTTGGTGCGTTGCTATTTTGAGGCAACTAAAATAGACTACGCCATTGACCAACTAAAACCTGGTCTAAAGTCAATGGCGCAATATGTTTTTTGTTATTTAAAGAACGCGTTAGTAATATGCGCCTATAAACGGGACGACAACGCGGGTTTGCTTATCACATACATGGATGCACAGCAGCACAAAAACGCTTTTAAATATGAAAAAATAAAGGATTAAAATGTAGAAGATTATTATTGAGTCTCTTGGACATAAATGAGGACCGATTATGAGACGTTAGAAGGCGTAAAGACCTGCTTTACCTGTAGCCTGGTAAGTAAATAAATGCTTTGCTTTAAACAAATGGATCTGTTTTTAAATGTTTTTTTTAAATGCTACCTCACAGATTTATTGTATATGATGAGTCTGTACCAGTGGATATGGTGAGATGAGAAACATTTTAAGTAATGCTTTTTAAAAAACAATGGCGCTGTCCGAGTGCTGAAACGCTTCGGCTCTCTGCAAGTTTGTAAATTCTCTTGTTTGTATTTTTAGAGTACAAACCTTTTCTTGTATATTTGCAAATTATTTTATGAGATAACAATGATAATGTAGGATATCAATACATTTACAGCAATTAAAAGCCTGCTATTTTTACTTCTATGACTGAAAGAAAACGGCTTTTAACTCTTTCACCGCCAGCGTTTTTTTAAAAATTTGCCAGCCAGCGCCAGCGTTTTTCATGATTTTCACCAAAGTTTAATGTCTTCTAGAAAATGTTCTTCTACAAATATATAAACATACAATATACCAAATGAAAGAACAGACCCTCTGCTTTCAAACAAAAAAAAACGTTTCATCCTACCTTCAGTGGTTCTTTTTGTAATCAGCTTTTGAATATGGGTAGGTTTCTGCAAAAACACCACATTTTGAGCAAAAAGCAGAGATAATTCCATTTTTGTGACGGACTTTTCATAGAGATCCCATTCAGAGCGATCTTTAAAACAGACACGGACATGCAGCCGCTTGCCATAGGGCAATACTTCCGGGTTTAAAAAGTTGCGGAAGGGTAATAGCGGTATTGCGGAAAGACGGAAAAACTCGTCATTGGCGGGGAAGCGTTTTCTCTTGATTGACAAGATATCTCGTCAATGGCGGGGAAAGAGTTAAAGGTTTTAATCCCAAAAAATAATAATTTCAATACAAATAAAAGCAACACAATTTCTTTACATTAATCTAAAACTGGTTGTCTTCTTCCTCCGCTTAGTTTTTCAGATTACAAATTCAGCTTTCTAAATAAGGATTAGGCATGGCCCCAGGCGCAACTTGCTTTTAAAAAGGGAATGAGAGCTGAGACCCTCCTTGGTTTATTGCACGTTACGCCCAAAACACACCCATTACTCACTAGGAGAATAGGAACAACCCTTTTAGGCTGTGCGCTTGGTGCATAAACCATTTCTGCCCGTCCTTAAATTAGCAAAAATGTGGTTCGGACACGCCCGTTTAGACCGTGTGCTTTAAACAAAGCGCTTAGATTGTTAAAATAGGGCCCTAAATGTGGAAACAGAAGGTTAAGTTCACCATTCAGAGATGTATACCAATGCTAATTTTACTTTCTTAAGTCATAAACAGTCCATTAACATTGTCATAATGTTTATTATATAAATGTGAACTTTAAATTTGTGCATTCACTACGGACACGGCTGCCGCAATACCATCTGATGTCTTTAGCTATCAGTGAACATCAACCTGTACTCTATCAGACGAATAGGAAAGCTGTTTTCTTGGCTATAAAGAATTAAAGTGCAGAACACAGTAAAGTGTTGTAATGGCCATTTAGGAAGATGCCAGAAGAGATGAAAGGAGAGAGAGAGAGAGAGAGAGAGAGAGAGAGATTGCTGTGTTTTTTTTTTCATTCATTTAAGTCAGGGTATAATGGGCCATCTTCAAACGTTCAGAGAGAGCTGAAAATAGAGAGCAATTACTACAGCCAGTCAAAACACTGGCCACAGCTGTCCTTCACACACACAACACAGACACAATCACACAAAACTCTCTCACATGCCAATGCACCTCACATAAATCATACACAGATTAAAACAACACAAATTAACACCGCACATAATGACTGCACATAATATATATCCTCCTGTAAGGGTGCGCGGGGCAAAAACTATTTTTTTCACGTTGCCAAAAGACGATCTCCCGCAAATTATGGGAAATGTATAATGTTTTGCCAGAGAGTTATTGATGAACGAATGTTTTAGTGGCATGTAAGTAAATTGTTTCATCATATGTTTTTTTCGGTTTCTGAGTTGGGTGTGTAAGATACCAAATCCAATGTTATGTCATATTAATCAGTGTCTTGTTGACTAAAACAAAGCATTGTTTTGAAATATCTGCAGCTCTTAGCAACTTTTTTGGTGGGCTTGAAAATATTTTGACCCGGCGGGGTTAATTGTAACGCTGTGTTACAACTAACCCCTCAGCACTTACGATATGAAAACGCTAACGTTAGCGTAATTCTTAACATTGTTTTAAATAGAGCCCAACACGAATAATTGCTAGATGCCTACAAAATAAATGTGCATGTCTTATTAAAAAACATGTGTCAAATTTATTTTTGTTCATATCTTTAATGTTTATTGAATAAGGTCACAAAGATTGAAATCATAATGAAATGAATGGCTAAAATCAGACTTTGATGCTCATTATCTCAGAATTTGATTTTGAAACTGTAGTTTGGTTCTTACAGACTGGGTCACATATAAAAAAAATGTTTTGTCATAATTGTGCTGCTTTTTCTCACATATTTACACATTTATATCCATTTATAATTGAACTATTGTTAGAAAAGGGCTGGATGAATGAATACAGTGTGAATGCCGGTCTATTAAAGACAGATATATAAACAATATCCACTTCAAGTATATAAACAAAATAGTATTGAAATATTTGCATGCAAACTTCATTTTTATCAAGTGTTACAACTCACCCCCGCCTGTTACAATGAACCCCACCTATGGGGTAAGTTGTAACGTTTGCACTTCTGTCACATTTGGTGTAATTGTCCAAGAATGGTAAGTACTAGAAACAAACTTCAAATGTTCATTTGTAGCAGAGATGTGTGTGTCGCTTGTGAAAAAATATAATTCATCAAACTCAAATATTTTTTAAATGACTGAGCCAAAACCAAAAAGCGTTAGGTTGTGCCCCGCACTCCCCTATCTATAGTCACGGAATTTGTTTATTATTTTTCGTGATACTGTCACGAATTTCCACTTTTTTGTGTGATCGTATCACAAATTTCTGTTTATGTGTCATTTTCAAGTATTGATTACGCAACTGCTTTTTTCTATTTTCAAATCATTGCCGCTTATAGGGTTAGAGTTATGGTTGCCGATTTAGGGTTAGATTTGTTGTTTGCAGTAGGATGTCACTTTAAGTATTGGTTTATACAATTTTTTCTAAACTATTTTTTATATTTTTTTTATTTTTATACCTCGCCTGGTGTTAGGGTTAGAGTTGGGTTTGGGTAAGGATGTCATTTTATGTAAATCTAACCCTAAACCGAAGCGACAATGGTAAGAAAATAGGATAAAACAGTTGAGTAACCAATACTTGACAATGACACATAAACAGAAATTTGTGATATGATCACAAAAAAAAACGGTGAAAATTTGAGACAGTATTATGAAAAAGAATAAAAAAATTACGTGACTATATAGGTACGTAATTTCATGTGACTGGGCTGCACACAAAACATAAATTTTTGTAATCTCCAATACTAGTTAGTTTCGAGCAGCTGTGACACAAACTGTACATTGTATATTGTATATATTGTAAATCATATTCATGAGGTCAAAGATTGGTTGTGACCATCCACACACACACACACACACACACACACACACACACACACACACACACACACACACACACACACACACACACACACACACACACACACACACATCCTCTGACAGTAAAATGTGAGAGAAATTTTAAACCCAAGACTGACAGCTACAGACTGACAGCTACAGACTTTTACCCTCATTTATCTCTGTCACACACACACACACACACACACACACACACACAGTTGTTAAGTCTGTCCGACAGATTACCAGAGGCTACTGTCATTACCCTAAGACTTCTTGGAAACACAAACTCATAAATATGACCTGCGGTTTGTTTACACTGAAATGTTTCTGATATTTGACTGACAGGTTAGGAAACAAACTGTGAACACACCATCACTCAACCTTTCAGTCTGATGGTCGCTCCCTCATCATAATATTCTTTCAATACCCTCTGAGTTACAGAAATAAAACTGCCCTAACCAACCCTAACACAATACAATAATAAACAATCAAATCTACAGCATCTCTTCTCAGTCATTCTGCTTATGATACAGTATGATAGTTAAAACAAACACAACATCGTGCTTCTATATAGACGGTTTCATCGGACGCACGTCGTGCAGTGAATCGATATGCGTCTGGTCCGAACTTTACTTCCGGTTTCAGTTTTTTTAATGGTCTGACTAGTTGCTAAACTGAACTCTTGAACAAAAATCTTCGTCGAAAATTACAAATGTTTGGTTTCCTAGGTAATCTACATGTTGTTTATTTCGCTTGTTATATAAATAAACTACGTTTAAAGGACTTTGTTGTTATTTATTCTTAGTGGAGTTTACCGGAAGTTACGTGTTGACCACGAAAGCCGCTTGTTTTTGTTGTTACTGCTGAAACCGTCTATAGCTCAGTGGTAGAGCATTGCATTAGCAGTGCAAAAGGTAATAGGTTTGAACCAAGGGAACACAAATACTGATAAAAAAAAATTTACTTTGTAATGCGCTGTAAGTCACTTTGAATGAAAGCATCTGCCAAAGGCATTAATGAAAATTTAAACACAACAGTAAGATTCCTACAGCTTTTGGCAAACATGATTTCTGTTTACCAAGTACACAGTTGTTTACTATCTCTAACAAGACTGCAGGTCACTCCAACGAGAGAGAGAGAGAAAGAGAGAGAGAGAGAGAGAGAGAGAGAGCCCTAAGTTGCAGAAATAAAGACGAAAAGGAGCTTAGACATTCTTGTTGCCAATCGTTAATGGAAATTGCCTGTAGGTGTCCAAATATTTTCTCTCTTTCACACACCCTGATCAATACATCCAGCCACCTTAAAAGACAGTCAAAAATCTTTCAAATAAACAATACAAGTAAATTGGATCAGTGTCTTCTTAGTCCGAGACCAAGATAAGATCAAGTCCAAATGCTGTCGAGACCATCCAAAAAAAAGTTTTTTAAAGGATTTCTCCAATTTCATTTAAAAATCAGATAATTTACTCACCCCCATGCCATCCAAGATCTTTATGTCTTTTTTTGTTCAGTCAAGAAGAAATTTAACTAATTGAGGAAAACATTCCAGGATTTTTCTCCATATTGTGGACCTAGTGATGCACCGATGTATCGGCCGCCGATATTTATCGGCCGATTTTGGATGAATTTGAAACCATCGGCATATCGGCAACAGCACGAGGAAGGCCGATACCGATTGTTTATTAATTTAACACACAAAGGCAATGAGTTGCATGTCTGTTGCATAATCCAGCATTTTTAACAATAATTATAAAAATAATTAAATACTTCCCAAAACAAAATTTATTATATAAATTATAGTTTGTCAGACGTGTGATGAGGGAAAAAATAATAAATCACGTAGTTAATCACACGAGATTACTCATTCACGTGATCCATGCGGTCTAGAGTATTTCGAGGGAAAATGTCTGCGGTCTGGGCTTTCTTCAAAATCTCAGATAAAGACCAAAAAAATCGCCATTTGCAACGAGTGTTCTGCAGAAATATCAAGAGGAGGTAGTATTGTATACAAGTGTTTAATATCGGCATCGGTCAGAAGTTGTCTGTTTAAATCGGTATCGGTATCAACCCAAAAAATCCTATCGGTGCATCCCTATGTGGACCTCAACAGTTTACAGTTTCAATGCAGCTTCAAAGGGCTCTATTGGTACATTCACATGGGTTGAAAGTGTTAACACTTGATGGAAGGCTAGGCTGAAGCGTGGCCAACAGCCAATCACAGTGGCCGCAACACATGCTCAGTTCTTGCATAAACGTAATTGGCTGGGTCTGCACTAGGTTATTTGCATAAGACGATCTGCTTGAAAAGTTAAGAAATGTTCAACTTATTCCACGAGCAACGGGAGTGATGCTATGTTAACGAATCCAAAATTCGGTTTGGCAATGCACACTTCTTAACAAAAAACTTCTGGATATCAATTGCACATGAATAAAAGGGGCCATGTCACAAGCCTTTTTAAGATGTCACATAAATCTTTGGTGTCCCCAGAGCACATATGTGAAGTTTTAGCTCAAAATACCATATAAATAGTTTATTATAGCATGTTAAAATTGCCACTTTGTAGGTGTGTGCAAAAATGTGCCGTTTTCGGTGTGTCCTTTAAAATGCAAATGAGCGGATGTAGTGCAAACATTGATCACAATGATGGTGGTTTGATGCAATTCAAACTCAATTGTGCTGTGAATTATTTTCTCTCTTATTTTTTCTCTGCACTAAATGGTGGTATTATTAAAATAGAAGCTCCTTATGACATCATAAGGAGAGCCAAATTTCAACTACCTATTTTTTCACATGCTTGTAGAGAATGATTTACCAAAACTAAGTTACTGGGTTGATCTTTTTCACATTTTCTAGGTTGATAGAAGCACTGGTGACCCAATCATAGCACTTAAACATGGAAAAAGTCAGATTTTCATGCCATGGCCCCTTTAAATTATGTTTTCTTAAAATTACATTAACATTGAACTTGATTCAATCATGTTGAACTGGTGTACATAATTAAATTAAGTAAATCCAACTATTTTTTTTAAGAAAAATTATTTTAAGAAAACTTAAAAGATTTTTCAGTGCAATACGTCACCCATTAAAAGAAAAATGAGAAGCTTTAACGCTTTCGTGAATGTATCGTCAATGATCCCAATTAAGGCATAAGAGTCTTTTCTAGCTAAACCCCTGTCATTTTCGCAAAAAAGAATATCTATATAGACAGTTTCATCGGATGCACGTGCGCTGACGCAATACACGTCTGGATCCGAACCTTACTTCCGGTTTCGTTTTTTTAATGGTCGGACTAGTTGCTAAACTGATCTCTTGAACAAATGCCTCGTCGAAAATAACAAATGTTTTGGTTTCCTAGGTAATTTTCCTAGGTATTTATTCTTAGCGGAGTTTACCGGAAGTTACGTGCGGACCACGACAGCTGCTTGTTTGTGTTGTTACTGCTGAAACCACAACTTCTCGTCATGCACCAGCCATGTGATGCACCAACGTGACATAACGTATTACGTGATCACGTTGAAAGGTCATGTATGACGTATGCGAAACTGCCACTCCAGTGTTTACAAGTGTGGAGTAAGAGGACCATTTAGACGTTGTTGTATTTGAATTAATGTCTTGTGTCAGTTTATTGTTTACATATGAATCGCGTGACCTTTCGGCGTGATTACGTAATACATAAGGTTGCGCTGGCGCATCACACGGCTGGTGCAAGACGAGAAGTTGTGATTTTTTTGGTGCGAAAATGAGGATCGTTTCGCTAGATAAGGCTGCCTGGTTTGGGATCATTTAGAGCCCTTTAAGGTGAAATTAAACTGTAAACTGTTGAGGTCCACTAAAGTCCAGACATGTTTTCCTCAAAAAACGTAATTTCTTTTTGACTGAACAAAGACAATAAACATCTCGGATGATGTGGGGGTTAGTAAATGATTGGGATTTTTTTATGAAAGTGATGTAATAAGTCCAAGACAATTTTCAGATGATGGATAACTAAACAGGTGAAACAATCCCATAAACTACTTATTTACATTCCCTTAGCAACCATGTGGCAACACCCTGGCTACCGTCCACAAGCAAACACAAGCTCAGGTGAGCACTACCCCACAAAAACAGTCTCTGATGCAGAAGGAGACATCATAGTAAATCTAGAAGTCATTAAAAACTCTGTCTCGGTTTGTTCTCATCCCTCTCTTTTTCTCTCTCTCTGACTAAATCTGAAGTTGGGGGGTGGTAAGGGTGACAAATCTGTTGCCATGGCAACAAGCAGTGGAAGGGTGTTGGAACCGGTTCCGATTTCGTTCCATCTCTGGCTCGCGGTGCAACAAAACAGAGTCCGTCATAAATCAGTTAGCATTGGGCGCCTGTCTGTGGGGTAAACGCCGGAGGCACAACCGAGCTAATGCATGTCACACGGGTCGTAAAGATCCGTGTCATGAGAGTTCAGCGAGACGGGTCCATTAGTGCCGACACACAGACGCCTCTCGCTGCGTGAACTCACATGTAGTTTAATTTCTGTAAACCCCCCACAGGCTGCTTTTAGCGGAAATGAAAGCTAAATAGAGGTGATGATGATGAGGAAGAGATTTGGAGGCTGTTTGTGACGGATGAAATCACACACTCGTGTGGATCAATGTGAGGTGAATCCACCAGGAAGTCCATAAGAGGATCTGGGATTTTCCTACTGTGACACGCTTGTAATCCCAAGAGCCCCACCTACAAGATCTCAATGTAACGTCTGCAGCGGATGAAGAAATGTCGCTCCAGAAATGACGGACCATGAGATGCTTCCTCCTCTACATTTCATATCTGGCTTGTGAATATTTTTCAGACGTTGCTGTGAATATGAGAAAGGTCACGGATTGATGATCTGACCAGACTCTGACGCATCCGCATGCTTATAAATGAAAGTCAATTGAATAAAAACACACACTTTTATTTAAGTTTGTCAGCATATGAGACGCTTTAACACATTGAAATTTATTTGAATTACGAAGTAGCTTTGCCTAAACCGAACAAACAAGTTTATAGCTCATATAAATCTCCGCCTGCCGTCTTTCAATCCTGATCGGCTCTCTGTGTTAAATATTCCTCTCACACTCCCAGCACTGCCAGGAGGAAGAGGAGGATGACGAAGAGTTGACAGCTCCTCCGCATGGAACACAGACCACTGCACAAACACCCCATCCTGCCTGACAGGAAACGCATCATAACCACTGCTGTTAAACCCCCTAATGATCGTGACAAGTGCTCGATTTCATTACTGCCTCACGAGAAGAGAGGAAATGAAAAGGGAAAGAAAGGAGGATGGGATAAAACAAAGGAAAAGATGAAAGAATAGGAGAGAGGATCATTGGTATGCACACTGCATACTCCACAAACTGCTGGATGCATATTGCACACAAAAACTTGTACGATTTACCGTATTATAATAATAAAAGAGTTTGCATTTGAATTGTGCTTACAGGACTTACGATAACTTTACGGCTCTGAGTTCGGCTGATGGACAAAAAATATGATTAATAACAAACAGCGTGTTGCTCTTTCGCAGTAACAACGGCCTGCTGTTCTGTTTCCACTTCAGACAGAATAAATCCCTTCATCTGACCTCAGACTAAAACAGTAAACACAGTAATAACAGCGTGAGAGAGGCTCTTACTGCGACCGATAGAGACACTTAAAGACAGTGCGTGCGTGCGTTTGTGTGTGCGTGCACGTGTGTGTGTCCTGCAGGCAATGCAATACGCTTTACCTCCAAACATAATGATGAGTTGATGATGAAGATGATGCTGATGATGGTTATGAAGATGACAATGATGATGATGTAACTTCCTGTTGGTTGACATCTGAACAGAGCAGCTAATACTGAAACAATGAAATAGACATGGTATACCACATAAACACACACACATATACATAAACACATACAGATTTATGTCTCATTATGTTGATTCATGAGGGTCGTAATAAAGGTGAATTTAGGTGACAGAGAAAGAAATTACAATGTTCATATAAAATGAAATAATGTCATGAACTAGACGAACAGATTTAAACATTCACAACATTTTAAATAATGTATTAAAGTCCACATTTGTGACCCTGGACCACAAAACCAGTCATAATGGTACATTTTTTGAAATAGAGATTTATACATCATCTGAAAGTTGAATAAATAAGCTTTTCATTGATGTTAAGTTTGTTATGATAGGATAGGACGAGCGTACAAAAAAAAAAATATTGAAAAAATCACCTTTAAAGGGGACATTTCACAAGACTTTTTGCACTTGACATTTGTAGGTGTGAGTAAAACTGTGGCGTTTTTGTTTGTGTCCTTTTAAATGCAAATGAGTTGATCTCTATACTAAATGGCAGTGGCGTTGTTGGATAGTGCAGATTAAAGTGCGGTATTATCCCCTTCTGACATCACAGGGGGAGACAAATTTTAATGAGCTATTTTTCACATGCTTGCAGAGAATGGTTTATCAAAACAAAGTTACTGGGTTGATCTTTTACACATTTTCTAGGTTGATAGAAGCACTGGGGACCCAATTATAGCACTTAAACATGGAAAAAGTCAGATTTTCATGATATGTCCCCTTTAAAGCATCACATATTACTAATGATAAATACATTTTTATATATTTACGGTAGGAAATGTACAAAATATCTTCATGGAAGATAGTTTTGACAAATACAATGTATTGTTGCAAATATACCTGTGCTAATTATGACTGGTTTTGTGGTCCAGGGTCACATCTATATATCAACACAAGTATTTAGCAGCCCTAATGAACAAGAACATCAACTATAGCCGTATCTAGACGCCAACCAATCAGAACAAAAGATGCCGTAAAACCAACAAATTTAGGTTTAATTGTAAGAGAAATGGTGAAAATAAGTTAAATTAAGATAAATTATTTTTATAAACCATGATAAATTACTTTGTATAAAACCTTTAAAACGATTTAATTTGATAAATAAACATAAACTGAAGACAGATGTTGAGCAAAAACTGCAACATTATTCTTGCATATTTTCTTGTTTTATTCACTGACCTGCCAACCAATAGAAACTCTCCGACGAGGCTTTGCCGTCTCATGGCCATGAGGATGTTACGTACGGTCATCCCCTCACAGAAACAGGCCACCACACGAGCTTTGGGCAAATATTTGCGCAGTTTCACCAGAAGACGGTCAAAGTTTTGCTCGCCGGCGTTACTCCAGATTTTATCTGAGTGAGCAATACAAATCCCTTCTTTCGCTGACATCTCCTTAAACGCCTCCATCCCACTCTCACCATAGTTACCTAGGAAACCAGACAGAGAAGAAAAATAGTTATAGACCGCTGAAAAAAAATTACTAAAGAAATCCGAAAAAAAAACAGAAAACAGTTGGGGTGTAAAAACTAAAAAGTTTGCCTTTCTCGTATACATAAAGTGCATAAAAATCAAATCATAAACACATTAAGTCATAAAATGAGGAAGCAGAGAAAGTGTGAACTCTGAGCATCTTCACTAAAGGTTTTATTAGGTTGGGATGCGATGGACCTGGTTGTCGTGGCGATGTGTAAAGTCTTGTAATTAGTCTCACAGTGAGAGTAGCAGACGTGAACAGATGGCACACACACACACACACACACACACACACACACACACACACACACGCGCATGCACACAAACACACACACACACACACATGATCACAGTCTTTGATCATAAATGAGCCTCCAGGTCCTGTCAAATGATCATTCACAGGATCCACTTCAAACAACTCAAGATCTCAACCATCTTTGAAAGTAATGGACTGTTTGTTCATGTCTCATAATAGAAAAAGATTATAAACGTAAAAATTAAAAACACGTAAAAACTTGCACCACTTTTTAGCTTCTTTTAGAGGACATAGGAGTTTAGTCTGTCCTGAGTATGTAGCACATATGGCTATTTCTATGCAAATGTCAACCTTATCATGAAAAAAGTTTTTAACCATGCATACTAATTTCTCAGGTGTCAATTTTTGGTGGCTTAAATACCAATGTGAGGTCTCTGTCTGGGTTTCAAAGCATTTTATTTCATAGTAAGGAAAGTGCAGCTAAATTGTTACATCCATAACAGTGAAGTCACATACATTATGCTTTTTTCTTCCTCACAAATGCACACACAAAAATTAAAATAAAATAATAAATATAATTTGTTCTTTGAAGAGCCGTCCCTTCTCCATTTGTTGAGTATTATTGCTTTTGGTTTGTGCATTTTATTTCACAGAATTCCTACAGTATGTTATCTCCCAAAAACTTTTACACTAAACTGCAAAAAATTATTTCAAAGAAAAAAAAAATCTTAGTATTTTTGTCTTGTTTTCAGTAAAAATATCAAAAATTCTTCAATCAAGATGCTTTTTCTTGATGAGCAAAACGACCCAAGAAAATAAGTCTAGTTTTTAGACCAAAAATATCAAATTTAAGTGATTTTGTGCATAAAACAAGCAAAAAAATCTGCCAATGGGGTAAGCAAAAAAATCTTGAACATTTTTCTTAAATGCTAAATTAAAGAAAAATTCAAGAAAAATTTGCTTACCCCATTGGCAGATTTTTTTGCTTGTTTTACGCACAAAATCACTTAAATTTGATATTTTTGGTCTAAAACTAGACTTATTTCTTGGGTCTATTTGCTCATCAAGAAAAAGCATCTTAATTTAAGAATTTTTTGATATTTTTTTACTGAAAACAAGACAAAAATACAAAGATTTATTTTTCTTGAAAATAATTTTTTGCAGTGTACCAGTCAAAAGTTTAGAAACACTTGATTAAAACGTTAAGTATGATTTAAAAAATAATTTAAGACAAAAATATAGCTGTGTCAAACCGGGGTGCGTTTCCCGAACAACGAAATAACTTGCTGCTGAACCACCATAGTACGATGCATACTTGGAAAAACTAACTACCTTGTCAAGATTGTTTATCGAAAAACATAGTAACTTTGTCGTACATTCGTCGTTTGAACCATGCATATGATGTTGATGATGTCACAGGGAAGATGGAGTACTAATTAATCTGTTTAAATCAATTTCATGTCAGATTATTGCTGTAAACAACGTACACTGTATTGAAAGAATGATTTTATTACAGTAATTTAGTTTTTGTTGTTTTATTTTAAGAAATTTTATTCATGCGCAAGTTCCTTCTTACATCACTTCTCCTAAGGATTCCCCAAGGTCTTAAAGCTCGTAGATCTACGCACATGCACAGTTTTCAAATACAGCACTTTAATTCACTTTACAAACTTAAAAATGTAAAATTAATTTTTTAAATATTTAGAATGATGTATATGGAATGCACTATATGATTTTTGCTTATTTTGTTTAAAAGCATGATCAACGTCTACATATTATAATAACAAGGAACTATGCTATGAGCTGTCGTTCAAACCACACAAGTTTGCAATCCAACCTGCGAATGTTCGTTTGAAGTATGGTTTCGGGAAACACCAAATCGTTGAACTTTGTCAGTAACGATAATACTTACGACGGTAGATGGCTAATGATGCTTTTAGGAAACGCACCCCAGATTAATTTCGGTTATTAGAAAACAAAATTTTAATTTTTAAATATAATTTTGTAATAGATGACTTGGACAGAATAATGGAGGAAAGGACGCCACTAAAAGATTAAATGTGAACTACTTCCATTTTCTTTAAAAATCATCCTAAGGTGAAACTTCAATAAGCTTTTGATTAAATGACACAGGTACGGTTTTGCAATTTCTAAGCAAAGGGTGACTGCCCTTCAGATGAGAAAATATAACAAGGTTTTTATCACAACATAATTCCCATTTGTCTTACGCCATAGTTTGGACAAGTTTATTATTTTTCTGAAATATGGAAGAAAATATAAATAAAGAACAAGTGAGTGTTTCTAAACTTTTGATTGGTAGTGTATAACACATGTATATTTCCCTCATCTACAGTAAAACAGAAAACATGATGGACTCATGGGTTCATGAAAATATATACAGATGGTTCAATATATTGGTAATAAAAGAGAGATTATATTTGAACTTTTGACTGAAAATGTCACAGTCATAATGCTGAAATTGTTCTTGAGGTTTTCTGTCACTATTCAGTAAGCCTAACCTAAAACTAACATGGTCGTACAAGGTGCAAATTATGTCAACTTTGTGGTAAATTTTAAAAAATTTTCTTTGGTAAAATGATCATTAAAATAGCTAATATTTATTATCTGCTGTCAATAACAAAGCACTTGTGTGTGCGCGTGTGTATAAGAGGAAGGTAAAAAAGTTGTTAACCTGTGTGAGTGTTGAAATGGATGTTTTGGGGCTTTTGTGAGTCTGTAATTACCCAGACACACTGGAGCTGAACAGAGATGCTATCAGAACTGCCTAGAGTCTCTCTCTCTCTCTCTCTCTCTCTCTCTCTCTCTCTCTCTCTCTCTCTCTCAACCAATAGAACCAATAGAATCTGGACCTTCTTTGGATAGAACCGCCTCACACATACGCAACCCAAGAAACCATTTAGGTTAGTAGACACGCCCCTTACTGCTGATTGGCTACAAGTGGGTTTTGGTACTCTGCCCGCCTCCCTTTTCCAAAGCGTTTTTCAAAAATCGTGCACCCCGCCTTTAAGTCTTGGTTTTGTCCTCTTACATTGAAGCAAAGGTTGAACCCAAAAATGTAATATCTGTCAACAGTTATATACCGTGATGTCATTCAGTAAGGCATACAAGACAGAATCTTCAGGACTAAGAGGCTCAGTCACCATCCACTTTCATTGTATCTTTTCATATAAAAGCTTTCATATTGAAGCAAATGGGGACAAAGGCTGTCAACTACTAACATTCTGCCTAAAAAACGTATTTTGTGTTACAGTGAAGAAAATCATGCAAGGTTAATAGCTGACAGACGTTTTGTTTTGGGGTGAACTATTCCTTTAAATACTATCCTTTACAGCATAGGTGACATGTTTGCACACATATAAATATGAAGTCATGATAAAATGTATACCAGGGGTCTTCAACTACTCTTCTTCGAGGGACAGATTTTAAAATTGTAAATATGATGCGGGCCAAACATTTACAACTATTTTTACCTTTTATTTTTTTACTTTTACTTATTATATATATATACACAAATACACAAATACACATATACATATATACACATACACACACACACACACACACACACACACACACATATATATATACATACATATATACATACATACATACATATATACCACAGTGAACATGAACGAAGAAGCTGATGAGATCGCTTTGGTTGGCCCCCGTGGATGGGAAATTCTTTTATAAAAAACGAACGGATGGAAGCGTCGATAAGAGCATATATTTATTTATTTATTTATTTATTTAATTAATTAATTTATTTAGATATTTTATATTTATTTATATATTATTATTATTATTATTATTATTATTATATGTTACACATCTTGTATTCAGTATTTTGCCTTTAATTACTGAAAACTCTCTTTTTTATATTTTAAAAACAATTGCAGTTTAATATTGCAAGATCCAAATGTTAATAGTTCAACTATGAACATTGCACAAAAAAGTGCAAGTGTAAATAATCAACACAAGTATTTTTATATAGCACTAACTGTAATGCAGAGCTCTCAAACTTCTTTTGTTTGTAACTGTTTATCTTTCATAAATTGTTACATGTCTTCTCTTAATGACTAAAATTGCACGTTTTCTTTTTTAATATTTTAAAGATATATAGGCTAATCCACTTTTCCATTGTACACTACATTCGGATCCGATTGTCGGAGGTCGCCCCCTAGTGGCAGTCATAATGAAATTTCAGTTTAACAGTTAATCCGTGTCAACATGGGAAAGAAGCCTTTAATCTACGAATATATTTATACTTAATAATTTACTTACCAGTAATCAATAGTTTTTAAAGGATTCAAGTGTTGCTGTTAAAAAAGGATTATTAATTTTCACCTTGCACACAGTGTTTTGAATGGAATACATTTAAATATATCTCTTCCGGTCGCCGTGTCACATTTTTTAATGCATTCAAATCGGTTCAAATAATTAAGCACCCCACACAGCCCCTTTCCGACTCTCCTTCCGTTTTATCGACCGTCATTTGTCATGTACAGTGGAACGGTAAATGTAACCAAGCTGATTTTAAATCAGACAAAGATGACCGGCGATTGGAGATGATTGGAGGGCCGCATTTGGCGCGCAGGACGCCAGTTGACTGGACCTGATGTATACCTTAAATGCACTGTAAGTCGCTAATTCAAATGTAAATTATGATCGTTTCTGATCAGGAAATCTTAACTAACATTGTAAACAATGAATGTTAGAGGGTTAAAGTTCATGGCAACAAAAGTGAAGGTATATAATTTAAAAAACCTAAAATCTTCCCTACTGTTATTTTATAAGAGACAGATGTGGTTATCAGTGAAAGGTCATTCTCAGCCCATTACATTTACTCTGAAGCCTTTTCACTAAATCAAGTGCAGCATCCAATGACATCAAACCATAACAAAAATCCCCAGGCGATCCATATAATCTAAAAAAGGTCTTCTGGTGATATCATCAGAAATCCATCTTCTATATTTTCTTTCGCTTGTCATCTTTACTCTCTCGTTCATTTCTGTGATTTACCCACACATAAAATCACAATCCTGCAAACATGTGACAAAACCAGTGCTGAATGCAACGCTGATATCAAAACCATGAGCAGATGGCACATACATGTCTGTCTCCACAGGAAACACATGGACACATACACATTCACTCCTTTAATCTTTTTTTCTTCATATCAGTGTACATTTAGTCTGGTAAATGTACCGTATCAATGGTTTAAGCATATTTCAATTAAAAATATGTAAGAGATATTGAAGAGTGTTACTTGTGTTTTTTATATCTGCTATCTATTCTGTTACTTCTCAAACCTCTGATGTTGTGTACACACCAAAAGCGAAGCGAATACGCCCTTTGTATTAAAGGGATAGTTCGGCCAAAAATGATATTAAACCCATGATTTACTCACCCCCATGCTGTCCGAGTTGCATATGTCCATCGTTTTCAGACAAACACATTTTCGGATATTTTAGAAAATGTTTTAGATCTTTTAGTTTACTTTCTGTTATTTTGGCAATTATGCGCTTGACCGGACATTTTATGCACATCCCGGGTGCAGAATTTAAAGAATATATTTAAATGTGCGCATCAATTCTGCACCCGGGATGTGCATAAAAAGTCTGATAAAAGATCTTTAAATGTGCATTTGTTCCTTCACATGAAGCTATTAAGTGTATTAAAAGATTTAGAATGTAGTGCATAAAATGTAGTGCTTTTATAATACTTTGTCCTTTTAATAGCTTGTCAGTAACAACCACAGCTAACGATCAGTAATGTTTTCGGTCCTCGATCTGATACGGATCCAGAATATCGAAATGGGACATCCCAATACTCTAGATTAATCATGGGATAACTTACTAAACCATGCCGTCCTCCAATGCTAACATAAGACTGGACGCGTCAAACCGAAGGTGTCAATAAGCTCTTTGCTGATTGGCTTGCGTGACAACATGTTATGCAAATTTCCCACTTGGGCTAAACATTTTTAACATGGATGGAAGATGCGATTGAGACGAATATTGCATGTTTGCAACAAACGCCTTGCCCAATTTGCCTCATTCGGCCACCCAGTGCTTGTTAACTCTTTCCGCGCAGTTATTTTGTCAATTAAAAGAAAACATTTCCCTTCCAATGACGCTTTCCTGATGAGTTTTTACAGTAATCTGTAATTCCGCTATTATCCAGTAGATGGCCAATACAAAAAACTGAAGCAAAACTAATTTTTCAACATTTCAAACTCCGTGTATGTTTTGATAATTGTTCTGAATCTGATCTCTAATAAAATTCCTTTACAAAAATGAGCTTTTTGCTCAAAATTTGGTATTTTTGAAGAAACATATTTAAGAGGTTAAAAAAAAGTTATAATGAAACGAAGGTCCGTTCTTTAATTTGATATATGTTTATATATTTATAGAAGAAAATTTTAAGGCATTTTGTGAAACTTTAAAAAAAAAGGCTGGTGGGGAATGAGTTAATATTGTTAACACTTTTAAAATTGCCTGCCTTAATATGAATCAGGAAGCCCATTGAGACTGTAAATCAAGTCAAAGAAAAAGAGTGTAGATGGGTAGAGATTTTGTTAACGTAAATAGTAGTTGCAAGATGGTGTGACGTAACGTATTGCATTTCAGAAAACTGCAGCAACTGAGAAGCAATATTACAAATCTTTTCTCTTGCTTTCTTTCTTTCTCTCTCTCTATTTCTCTGTGTGTGTATTTGCACAGCGTATCAATTTCAAACCTCTGGCTGTTTTCATGTCTGAGACAGAAACAGAGAATGACAGACAGACTGTGAAGAAAAAAATGAAAGCAACAGTTCACACAAAAATGAAAATTCGGTAACCATTTCTGTCAAGGTGAGGAAGAGTTAAACAGAATTTGTATTTTTCCTTTCATAAAATATAACAAATAAAATCATGACAGACTAGATACTGATATCCTGATCCTTCACAAACACACGCTCTCACCCATCTCTCTCTCTCTCTCATCCTGTTCTCCTCTTGAATTAAAGCCATGATTATTTAACAGCACTGAATAGCTTTTCTTTCATCATGCGCAGAAGAGTGACTCTCTTTTCACTTTGATGAATTTCTACTGAATTTCCATACAAAAGTGACCTCATTCATTTCACTTGGCCACAGCAGTTAAAGAGATAAAAGAGACAGAACAAAAGAGGTTGAGACGGCCGGGAAGATTTTCAGTGAAGCTCAGATCAATGCTATAGCGTCAATGATAAAATCAATCTTTCAGCTTCAAGAGTGAGATTAGAGCACACAAACCCAAACAACAAGCACTCTGAAACACTTAATATTTGATTTGGTTTGTTGTTATTATTATGATTTAGACATCACGGTTAATCGCAGCGATGAACATACAAGACATGCATGTCTGGAATAAAGACTTATCAGAAGTATTTTTTTTGTCTTGACCATGTACTACATCTTTACACAATTTATCAAGAACATCATAAAAAGCTAAAGACACCACTTTTAGTAATTGCACTTAAAGACACAATATGTAATTTTCACTGCAAGACATCGCTAACATCAAAAATGGCGTACGTAGCTTGATGATGCTGTGAAAGAGCTTGGAATGATGGGAGTTGTAGTCTTTACCTTTAAAGAGCACCTATTTCATTGCTAAAACAACGTTATTTTGTGTTTTTGGTAAAATACAATGTGTTTGTGTGGTTTATGGTTAAAAAAACACATTATTTTCTAAATACATACATATTTGTAGCTCCAGATTTTACTCTCTTCTTGAAATGCACGGATTTGAAAAGCTCTGTGTCCCTGATTGGCCAGCTAATCTTTACGTTATGATTGGCCTGAATACCTCTGACGTCAGCAGGAAATGTGACGCTCCTTACCATGTTTAAAAGATTCGCTCACAATGCAATGCTAACAGGAGTTAAATTACAGGCTGGAAGTCAAAGCGGGAGGAATTATGATAATGTCGGTCTTGTCTTCATCACCAATCCCGGGAAGTAAACTGTTGCCTAAATCCGTGTGTTGGTTGTAGTCCAAGAAAAGAGATTTACGTTGGAGACGATAACACCGTCATCGTTTATTTTGCATATCATAACATGTACTAATACATACACACCGAAGGAAATGTAAAAACGTGAATCGGATAATTGTTGCTCTTTAAGATCTTTGCACACTGTAGTCCGAAATCATCCTGTATATTCCAACCCAATCTTAAGGCAAGTCGTGGTAGTCACAAAATATTGTATTTATTTATTTATTATTCGTGTCATTGGTAATGAATTTCTTACGCAGTTCTATAAATAGTTTTTCATGTCCCTAACTGTAGGTTTACAACAGACGCGACTTCAACGATTTGCGCGAGTAGATTACATACAAAGTCAATGCAAAGACACGATCAGACGCATCCTCGCGTGGGGCGATGCGAATGACGCGATATGGGTGGCGCGTTTACGCAAAATTGCGCTATTCGCCAAAAAACGCATCTTCGCCCAAGTTGAAAATATTCAACTCGAGCGAAAAATTTGCATATGCACGAAATTAAATTCCGTGAGTAATCTAGATCGAGTAATGCGATGCCCCGCATTTGGTGTGTATGTAGCATAACACGACTTTCTTTTTCGTGTCATTTTAAGTTTTGTTTTCTCTTTTTTTTACCATTGTCACTTGGTGTAAGAATGACTTTTTGTTACATTTCAGACATTACAACCCAAACCCCAAGCGAAAATTGTTTAAAAATCAGAAGAAAAACACGTAGAAACCAATACATAAAACTACATCCAAACCCAAAAAAGGTTCTGAGTGACACGAAAAAGACATTTGTGCTTAACTCTTTCACCGCCATTGAAAAATATAGATAACAATAAATCTTTTTTTCCCGTTTTGTTTATTTGTTTGTTTATTGTTTGTTTGAAAGCAGAGGGTCTGTTCATTCATTTGATATATTTGTATGTTTATATATTTTTAGAAGAAAATTTCCTGGAAGGCATTTTGTGAAACTTTTGTGAAAATCACAAAAAATGCTGGCCGGCAACTTTTTTAAAAAGGCTCGCAGAGAATTAATGACATGAAAAAGCAGAAAAACGTGTCCCGAATAAATAAATCAAATATTTTGTGACTATGCCATGAAATGCCTTGAGGTAGGGATAACAAATTCCACACGCATACAAAATTTCTTTCATATGTGCACTACCTTCCTTCCTTTTATGAATTAACTGAAGATTAAAACATTGAAATGATGAAACATGTGCTGTTCTTTCATAATATTCTAGTGGTCTTGCCTTTTGTTTTTCATCTGACCTGCTTTTTCTAGGTGATGTACTTGGATAAACTCCGAGCACGGGCACATGAGGGCCAATTTTTTTAATGTTTGTTCTAAACGATTTTCTGTCTTATTAAGTGGCTGATTCACTAGTCGACACAGCGTCTGCCTGCTGCAAAACTGCTGATGCCAACGGCCAGGTCCAACAGCATCCATTAAAAAACAACAGAACAGAAGCAGTTTGTTGAAAGACCCGAAGGTCCTGCTTTATTTTATTGTGTGGATAGTGTACTTTTGTTTTATTGTACATCTCTCTCGGGAAAGTTTCTGCAGGAAAAAAACAAAGATAATGTTGCTATCAATTTAAAGTGCATTTAATATCAACATAAAATTTGATTTGACCCTACTTTAAACTCTTATTGTTCATGATTTATCGGTGCATATACCTCTTTATAATCTTTCATCTAAACATAATAACTTGTTTACACCTGGTATTGAGATGCGCTTTGGTCGATCAGATCACAAGTGTTATATTAGATTAGTAGGTGGTCTTTAAGAGCAAAATGCATCTTAATACCAGGTGTGCACAGGGCCTTTTGAAATAACTTATTTGCAGTCTGGTTTTATAGCCAATCATTTCCATGTGGCATTTAAACGTGTACTTTAGAAAAGACTGTTCTGATCCAGAAGCCCTCAAAGCATTCATGGTTGGTGACCCATAACCTATACAGCACTAACTTAAAAAGAGCCGATGAGAAATGACCTGAGGCTTAAATGAGTTTGCTGGGAAAGGATGGGTCTCGACCCCAGCATGATACTGTAAGTCACCGTTTGGCAGAAGAGATCAGGAGACATGTTTCTGTAAATGTCAAAGTGCATTGGTTGTGTTACTGTAGCACAACAATAAACTGCATACAGTAGATAAAAGTGTGAGATGCCATGTTCAAAAACATTTTCTCATACCATGAGGTTTAGGGATGAGTCATTAAAGCAAAACATTTTATCTAAAAATATAATTTTTAAAGCGGTCCATGTCGCATTGTGTTGAATATTTAACGCATACATTTAAAAATGAATTTATTTTCGGTATATATAGCTAAATAATATAACAGCCTACTATTCGCAATCCAATCACACCATATCCCAATAAATATAATGAAGGCGTATTTTCGGCTGAATATAAAACGGGTTTGTGTATCATTCCAGCCTACGGAGGATCTCTGCATATAAAACAGAAACCGTGTCGCACAAAAGACAAAATCTACACACAGGCTGCATTAACATTAGAAAGGAGATCTTTTCTGCCATGCTTGAATGAATCTGCACCTCGGTTGCACAAACCAAATCTTCAAGTGAAAATCGCATGGGAACAGATTTATGAGATGTATTTCACACACACATACACACAACCAGAGGCACAATCTCTAACAAAGACTTCATGTACTGATATAGTAACCTTAACCTCGTGACATACGTGGACATCACATTTTTTGTTGTTTGCACCATAATTCTGTGTAACTGGAAACATGGACAATTATACTACTTCATGTTTAAAGAAAAATATTTGGTTATTATATTTAGACAAACCATAGCTCGTGTCTAGGAGGTTAAAGGAACAGGGTGTACATTTTGTAATGCTGAATCTTACGAAACACCAAACAGAACTGCAAAAATAAAAATAATGAAACACTCGAAGAGTTCAGACGCAAAAGCTGCTAAACGTCACCTACATCAAAAAGAAGAAAATGATTGTAACCAAATGCTCTGGATACATAGTATGCCATCATCCAACCCGTTCTCATGAAATGCGTATATTTAGCACGCAGTTGAAAAGTCATGCAATACATACACCAATCAGTCCTTCCCGTTCACTTTATACAGCGCATCTTTTCGTGTCGTTTTTTGTATTGGTTTCTCATTTGTTTTCTGTTTTTAAACCATTGTCGCTTGGGTTTGGGGTTAGGTTCGAGATTTGCTTTAGGATGTGATTTACTATAGAGGTTTCTTTATGTATTGTCTAGGGATGGGCAAAAAAAAATTCGATTTTTCGATTAATCGTTTTTTTAAACATGGTCAATTCAAAATCGATTCTCAAAGAACAGTATCGATTTTTTCTTTCATATTTATTTCCACAAACATTTCAGCCTTGGCGATGTTACCAAGGAGGGAGAGGCGAGGTTGTCATTAGTGCTTAAAATGGCAGTTTTAGGTGCTTCATCGAATTGATGCCACCTTCACATAAAAAGTATGGAAGGTATGGAAGCATTTTAGATTTTGCAAGCAAGATGACGACGATGGTGTTGTGGCTTTTAATTTCTTTTTATTAATTACCCACTTGTAAACTGCTGTTCACTGTTCCTTTTTATTAATATAGTATTTGTAATAAATCTATATTCATCGAGTTGAATCGAGTATAAAAACCGACCCGAGAACCAAAATCCAAAAATTGCCCACTCCTACAAACAATGGTAAAAGAACTGAAAAAAAAGAGAAACCAATAAATAAAACACACAAAATCATGCGGCGTATAATGTTGGGGAAAGTTACTTTTAAAAGTAATGCATAAGTTACTCACCAAAAAAAATGCCGCTATGGAAAGTAATCCTTACGTTACTTTTAAGTTACTTTTGCGTTACTTTTTCTTACTTGGCTGAGGCTTGATCTCTTTCAGGCCTTGCAGGTGTTTTTATGACTGAGAAGTTCTGCACTTAGAAATTGCATATTTTCATCGCAAAATTGTCAAGCTCTGGCCTGCCATCTCCGTTTCTGACTTAAACTGTTTCCACTCAGGGACGCATGCATAAAGTGCATAATTCTACTTAACTATGTTCAGTTTAATTTAGTACATTATTTTTTTATCGAATTAATTAACCTGAAAAGTAAATTACATTACTTTTTTTTTTAAAAAGTAACTCAAATATTCGTGTGTACATTTATAAAGTAATGCATTACTTTACTTCAGAAAAGTAATATTATTACGCAATGCACGTTACTCCCAACACTACGTATAAGTGAATGGAAAGGACTGGCATATTATATGCACACAAAATTGGAATTTGGCGTATGTATTGCACGACTTTTCAACTGCGTACTATTTTTATGCATTTCACGAGAATGGGCTGCTTCAAATATCAAATACATTCAGAAATTTTAGGCAGAATCCATTAAAGACGGGGTGCACAATTTTTGAAAAACGCTTTGGAAAAGGAAGTCGTACCGAGTACCAAAACACACTTGTAGTCAATTAAGGGGCGTGTCTACTAACTGACATCGTTGCCTGGGTTGCGTATGTGTGGGGCGGGTCTATCAAAAGAAGGTCCAGATTCTATTGGGGTAGGGGCGTGTTTGTTTAGGTGATTTTAAATATCAACATTGGCTTTCAGAGATCGTGCACCCCGCCTTTAAGAGTCTGATAAAAAAGATAATACACAAAAATTATTCCAGACGCACTTAGGGGGTTTTGCATCTGAGCTCTTTGCTTTGTTTTACATACAGTTCTCTCATCTGCATTGGTTGGGTTAAAGGGATAGTTCACCCAAAAATGAAAAAAAATGTCCTCATTTAGTCACTTGCAAGTTGTTCCAAACCTTTACGAACAAAAGGAAGATATTTTGAGGAACGTTCGCAATCAAGCATCTTCTGGAGCACTGTTGACTTCTATAGTATGAAAAAATACAATGGTAGTCAATGGGGCCCCAAAACCATTTGGTTACAAGCATTGGTTTCTTTTGTTTATAAAGATTTGTAACAACCTGAGAGTGACTAAATAATCAGTTTTTTTTAAATTTAGGTATGAACTATCCCTTTAAAACTACACTATTACACTTAATTGATTACAGATATTTCTGTATCTAAAATTATTATTTTTATTTCACTATGAGTCAAACTGAACTTAACTCCACACGTTCACCTAAATGAGACAGGACTGTATGTTTCAAAAGTCTGGACTCTTTTGTGTTTTGGTAATTCTGCAGGACTGTTTGTGTGTTGTTGAGCACAGGTTGTGCCGTTGTGGTCATTGTGCAGGACTGTGTGTGTGTCCCGTGTCATTGAGTACAGGTTGTGCTCTTCCTAAAGGTGGCTTGTTAAGGGTGAATCTTGTTAAAGCGGTCGTGTTCCCGTGCTCATCAATGTCACCGCTGATGCATCTAAAACTTACTTTCACTCGTCTGTCTCTCTCCATCCACCCACACAGCTCCGAGTTTACAATTCAAATGAAAAGGATAGAGCGAGTGAAAGAAGGTAGAAGAGGTTGCCATGGAGAACATGACCGGTTTGTCATTAATAATCATTCAAAATATTCTCATTCACCCTTAAGTCTGGAAAAAAAAAGATGTGTCTCGCCTACAAGGGCTGCGATATCGGGTGCATAAACAAGTGCTTGCAGGTGCGTTTCAGCATGCGTTACATATACAAGCACAGGCCGATCTCATTCATGCAACATAAGACAGAAATGGTTCTGGAGTCAGGTTTAGATATGATTGAAAGTAATGACTCTGAGTTCAGTGAGTGAGTCAGATGTTAATTTAGACTCATATGTGACTCATTGAAAAGAATCGAGTCTAAACTGCTCAGACAAATCATCCTCTCAATAGCTCAATAACAATAATACTGGTGCACCTTACTATATATAACTATTCAGATGAAGAGAGAGACTCAGTGGTGTAGTATTTAACCATGGTGACATCAGACTGTAAAATTGGTTGTAATTTAAACCTTCATGCTTAAGTAAAGTGTGATCGCTTCTCCAGATCTCTATCATGCGTCTTTTATGATATTCATCTGGAATAATCCCTCTATTTTGCTTCTTCTCTACACTCCTCATCTTCCTGCAACTAATCTCTTTTCCATCCTTCAATCACTTTCTACACAACTGCTTATTCCTGAGAGGAGACGATAGAGAGACAGCATGAGACAGAAAGAGAGAGAGACTGAACGAGACTGAGAGAAAGAGTGTGTTAGCAACACAGTATGTGTCTGACACTGCCTGTCGCAATATCAATTCAATCTGACTTGACGTTTCGATCATATGTAGCTGTATTATTTATTTTACTTCTTTATTCTGTAACAAATATTTGCATATTTCTTTTATGTACATTTTTTATATATTTTTGGTTACACTTTATTTTAAGGTGTCCTTAATGTTTAAGTGCGGTATAATAGTGATTATCAACATGTTAGTGTTTGGTTTAGGGTTAGCTGCATGTCATTATGCCTAATTGAATGGTACAGTACAGTATTACTATAGTATTACTTTTTAATTTTGGCCCAATCATTAAAAAAATATTTGAGTTTGATTAATTATATTTCTACACACGCAACACACACATCTCTGCTACAAATGAACATTTGGGGCCCTATTTTAACGATCTGAAACGCAAGTGAGTTTGTGGGCGGATCTTGGGTGCTGTTGCTATTTTCCCGGCGGGAGAAATAACTCTTGCGCCAGGCTCAAATCAATAAGGTGTTTGTCTGAAGTAGGTTCATTATTCATAGGTGTGGTCTGGGCGTAACGTCAAATAAACCAATCAGAACGCTATCCAACATTCCCTTTAAACGCAAGGGCGCAAGTTCCATGGCGGGTTGCTTTTATTATGACGGATTTACCAGGCGCACGCCAGGAGCGGTTCACAGCCGAGGAGACCGATGTTCTTGTAAGAGCAGTCAAAGACAGAGAAGTTGTTTTGTGTGGGGATAGGAGAAACCAGCCCAAATCAGCGTAGGTTAAACAGGCATGAGAGGAAATAGCCACAATTGTCCCATCAGCTGGCATCCCCATCGTTGCGCCAAGCACTACAATGATGTCAGGAGACGGGGGAATCCCAAGCTTGCCAGCATAAATCGGGCACGCCGTGTAACGGGAGGTGGATCTGCCTCAGGACCTGACGCCAGCAGAGGACATCGCTGCGTCCACCCTCACCGCTGAAAGGGTTTGGGGGCTTTAAAATCAGACCCAAGAAACGCAAGCAAGGTCCAACCCCAAAGTACACTTACAAATCAAGTTCATATACATTAAGGTTTCTTATGAAAACATTTTAATCGAATTTTCAAGCCTACCAAAAAAGTTGCTAAGAGCTGCAGACATATTTCAAAACGATGCTATGTTTTAGTCAACAAGACACTGGATAGCATAGCATTGGATTTGGTATCTTACACACCCAACTTAGCAACCGAAAAAACCATATGATGAAAATATTTACATTTATGCCACTAAAATACTCGTTCATCAATAACTCTCTGGAAAAACATTATACATTTCCAATAATTTGCGGTAGATCGTCTTTTGGCAGTGTGAAAAAATACCAGAAAAACAAAACGCTCAACCTTGTGCAACAATGTCCGTGTGACAACTAACCCTGCGTTAGTTTGTGCCCTGCGCACCCCTACTAATAACCAGTAACGTATGTAACAAAAGCACTGTTAAATAACACATTACCATATTTTTACTACTTCACCTTTAATTTTGCACTAAAATGACCTTATCTTTCTACTTGCACTATTTGTACACAGCCGCAGATGCTTTGGCAATACAAATGTGCAGTTTTTGCCATGCCAATAAAGCACTTATACTGAAGATCGAAATTGAGAGAGAGAGGACGAATGAGGCTGAGAAAGAGAAACAGTATGAGATACACACACACAGAGAGAGAGAAAGAGAGATAGACTGATTCAGGGCTCAACAGAAATGACTGCCCGGTGGCCCAGGGCCAGTGTGAGAGACGTTCGGGCCAGTAAACATTATTTTCACTTGCCCGATCGGGCCATTGTTTCACCCTCAGTCACTAAAATATATTTTCTGCCCGTGGCCGTTTGTCTGTATGTGTTCTTTTACAATGTTACCATCGAGACACATTTTAAGCATTGCAAACGTTAACTTCTCAGCAATGTCTTGAGGTTTTTCCTATACCTTATCATTTGTTGTGGACGCTATTGCGTGTGTTGTGTTACGTCAGCTGGTTGAGCAAAAAGACGTTAAGATGACAGCGCCCTCTCATTATAAGGCCAAACAAAAACATAATTTTTTAAAATCTTGGAAGCAGACATTTACTGGGGTAAAACACGACAAAAGAAATTATGCAATGTTTTGCCATCAGTTTCCAAGTAAAGCAGACAAGTTGGGAGCGTTTTTTGTTGGAACAAGCAACTAACGTAAAAAAAACATAGCGTTCATGGTGTCTAAAAGGGTTGCCGATAACCCTTCATCTGGTCCTCTGAACTTAATGACGAGACGTATGAATGGCGATATATTTTCTTTAACAGAATTCGTCTTTCAAAGCCTACAGCGAACGTCTACTTTGGACTACAGCCCTCTACTTCCTGCTTTAATGACATCAGTAAAACAGTTTTTGACTAAACTCCGCCCACAGGAATACGTCAGTCGCCAGCTAAGCTAACGGCAAACTAAGCTGCTATTGAATCACAACACACTAAACAAGCTACAGTACACAATCAGAACTCGTTACGTATTTCTAAAGGAGGGACTTCATAGAACAAGGAAGACATCAGACCGTTTTGAGGACAGTGAAAACAGCGCTATACAGATAAGTAAATTGTGTGATAAATGCCACGTGAAACATGAACACATGTTATATTGCACACTGTAAACACAATTAGGGATGCACCGATAGGATTTTTTTGGGCGGATACCGATACCGATTTAAACAGACAACTTCTGGCCGATACCGATGCCGATATTAAACACTTGTATACTTGTATAAAATACTACCTCCTCTTGATATTTCTGCAGAACACTTTTTTTGTCTTTATCTGAGATTTTGAAGAAAGCCCAGACCGCAGACATTTTCCCGAAATACTCTAGACCGCATGGATCATGTGAATGAGTAATCTCGCGTGATTAACTACGTGATTTATTATTTTTTCCCTCATCGCACATCTGACAAACTATAATTTATACAACTTATTTTGGGAAGTATTTAATTATTTTGATAATTATTGTTAAAAATGATGGATTATGCAAAAGACATGCAACTCATTGCCTTTATGCGGTTAATTAATAAACAATCGGTATCGGACTTTCTCGTGCTGTTGCCGATATGCCGATGGTTTCAAATTCATCAAAAATCGGCCGATAAATATCGGCGGCCAATACATTGGTGCATCACTAAACACAATCAAAGCTTCAAAAACACAGAAAGAACGGGACCTTTAAAACCTGATATACCTGCAACTATTGCTGATAAGATTATTGTGGCATTTCGAAATCAGAGTTTACATTTAAACGTGCTGTTGCCGATATGCCGATGGTTTCAAATTCAGCAATAATCGGCCGATAAATATCGGCGGCCAATACATTGGTGCATCACTAAACACAATCAAAGCTTCAAAAACACAGAAAGAACGGGACCTTTAAAACCTGATATACCTGCAACTATTGCTGATAAGATTATTGTGGCATTTCAGAATGAGAGTTTACATTTAAAATCGGCAATTGTCTAAACAAATGATGAATAAAATGTATATCTATACAATTATATTTGACTTTTGAAATATTATTTTAAATATGTGACACTGAAATCTTTTTTTGGTGTGCCCGACTGGGCCAATATAACAAATTATTTGCGTTGAGCCCCGGACTGTATGACAGTGTCACACTCGATTACGAGTCAAGACTAAGACCAGAGGCCGGTTGCATAAACAATTAAGACTAGTCTTAAAAGTTAGTCATGAATTTCAGGGTTTCCCGCAGAAAATGTGTTATTTAAGGTGGTAGGGTTGTGCAGGTGGGCGGGCCGGGGGCGTGGCAATCAAAGGGGCGTCGTACACGTCAATATGAAAATATTTTTGTTTAAAACACTCAAATAAAACTCAATTTTGAAGAAACTATGACAGAAAATGAACACATACTAGATTATTATTGAATTAAATGTTTTATCAACAGGCTAGTTATCCTCCAGACATTGACGGACCATGTCTTTCTCTCATTTCAGCGATGTGGCGCGTGCCCGCTCGCAGTGTGAAGCGCGTCCACGCTATTCTCCGAGATGCACTTGAAGGCCTTTTGTGCAGCGAATTTTTTTTTTGGACAACCTTGTTAAGGTGGTAGGGTATCCCAGCTTAGGTGGGCCGCCCGAACTGAAAAGTGCTGCGGGAAACCCTAAATTTTTTTCTTCAAGACTGATCATAACTGTTTTAAGTATCTTACATATAAAGGTAGATTGATCTAATTTAAATCCAAATAATAAGACTGATTAGCCCTAACTAATTGCTAGTTAGTCAGACTCATTCTTAAGACGCAGTCTTAATGCCACGGCTATGTTTATGCAACCGGCCACTCAGATCGAGTGACGAGTCTGAGTTAAAGGAGTAGTCCACTTTAAAGATGGGGTCCATTGACTTTTTATAGTAGGAAAAAAAATACTATGGTAAGTCAATGGGCCCCATCTATAAAGTGGACTACTCGTTTAAGACAGAGTCCGCATCCAGCTTTCTCTAGACTAGGTCTTGATCTTTGGTCTTGGTCTTGACTCAAACTCGCGTTGGAGTCGACTACAACACAGCTGTAAGAGACAGAGAAACAGAAAGAGAGGAGCAGAAGACGGAATGAGACAGAGAGAGCGAGGGACAGTACTAGACACAAAAGAGTAAGAGAGAGAGGGAGAGCGATATTATATGAAATATTCAGCATTATTTCTATCAAATATAAAGAAATTTAAATAATTTTCACGTTTACAGCAACAGCACCTCACACACAGATCTACTACAGCATGACTCAGTGTTGGGTTTGTTTTCTCTCTTCATTAACCGGTATGTCAGATTGAAAATCTTGCATTCTGTTTCTTTTTGTACTTTATCTCTCTCTCTCTCTCTCTCTCTGTGTGCGTGTGTGCGTTTGTTCTGCACTGTCTGCCATCTTAATTACGTCCGGGACAGATTCCAGGTCTCCAGCTTTAGGGACGAGACAGTAAAAGTCACATCATAGAGACCCACACATACACACAGACCTTCAGCGCGAGTGTCTGAGATCAGACGTGGAGTGGGGGTGTTTCTGGAGCCGTGGAAAAGAGTGGGATGAAAGGAGAGCGAGTGGAGTAAGTGGAAGGAAACAGATAACTGTGTGTGCGTCTCAGAGGATAAAAAAGATGTTGAGAAGTAAGAACAGAAGCCATAATGATAAAGTGATGGCGAAGCACGATCAATATTGCACACCAAAACAAAAACAAAATGTATCGATTTAAATATTAACATTTAGAAATACAATCCAGCATAAATAAACAAAAGAGAGTGATAATTATAATAAATGAAAAAAAATCATAATATAATGTTTAGTAGCAGAGATCAAACACACACATACACACACACTGTGATGCACAAACAAATCTTAATTTTTCTTCACACTTTGAGGGTAAATCATTTTTCACTGGCCACGTTTGATCTTTCGCTGTGTTACACACACATTTCACGGACATATTCACGCACAATTCCCATTTGACATGAATACGCCACACTGACAGATTTTTTATGACACTTATGAAACACACACCAGGCACATCACACCTCTAAGCTGTCGTGTGTGTGTGTATGTGTGTGCGCGTCATAATTCACACAACAAAATGAAAACAAATGACTCATATTAAAAGAACTCATATAAGTCTAACTAAGATGGAAACGGTATGTACTCACCCTCAGTATGGATGGCGGAAACGTAAGTCCAGTTGTATCTCTTCACTATGTCCACCATCGCTCTAGCCTGCTGGGCGTCTGAAGGCACGACCCTCATGAAGTATTTATAAAGTGATTTATCACTGAGGTCCATGCTGGTGGCGGAGTACGCGATCTGTGGAATGTTAAACAGCTGCAGCAAATTCTGCACTTGAATGGCCACAGAACTCGAACCCGGACCGATTAACCCCACAATCGGCTTCTTCCCTTTCATAGGCGTGGCTCCCGTGTCAGCGCACCTGGTCCCGCCCCCAGCCTCATCGGCGTCGTCGGCGGCGACGAGCGAGTCCCGTATGAACTCGATGCTTTGCTCCAGGGCGACAGCCGAATGCCAGCAGGAGTCTCGGATCTCGCAGCCTAGCGTGACGTTGGGGAGGATTTTTGGGTCTGCGTTGATTCGGTCCAGCGTGTGCATCATTGCCTCGACTCGCTGGATGCCGTATTGCTCCCGGACGGCCCCGCATTTACGCTCGTGCACCTTGTCGGCCGGTGGTTGGTGGTGCACGGAGAAGAGGGCTCCGATGATGATGTCACCGGGGATGTGGGCCACGACGCGCCGCTCGTTGGTCTGGCCCGCCGTCGCCAGAGACGCCAGTCGCCATAGCATCACGGCCAAACTGAGTTGGTACAAGATGTCCATTTTTGAGTAACGATGAGAAAAAGTCTTACTCTGATCAGCAGATGAAGTCTGACTTGGGTTCCTGTGACTCCTCGCTGAATCCGACTAGACTAAAAGGAGTTTTTGCAGCTCTGAACTGTGCTGTCATTTGTTTGTCCGAAAGCCTCTACGATGACCCCGAGCGGGATGCTGGGTCGTTGCCGTGGCAACCTCTAGCTGGGGACGGCATAAGATGAGGGGCCTCATAACCTCGAATGAAAGAGGAGATAGACACAGCAATTTTATTATCTGCACGCAAACAGACAGAAAATCTGACAGATGTGATATTCTGGATGAAAGATGTACAGACTCCCTGACTACAGGTTTGTCTCTGAAAAGACTGTTTGTGAATAGTATGTGATACACATAAATCCTTAAATCTCACATTGCGTGAGGTAATAAAACAGTTGACAGTGCTTTTTATATATATAATTAAAGTAAATGGTGACCAGGCAGCACAAAAAAGCAACATAGAAAGATGATATGCAATACTTCTTAACATGAATCTCCATTTCAATTAAAGGTGCAGTGTGTAAATTTTAGTGGCATCTAGTGGTGAGGTTGCGAATTGCAACCAACTGCTTAGTCCACTGCTCACCCCTCACTTTTGATACACATAGAGAAGCTACGGTAGCAAACATGTCATCGTCGGAGACAACTTAGTAAATAAATTTGTCCGTTAAGGGCTTCTGTAGAAAATGGCGGCACAAAATGGCGACTTCCACTTAAGGGGACCCTCGGTGTATTTAGATAAAAAGGTCTCGTTCCAAGGTAATAAACACATAACGGTTCATTATGAAAAGTCTTTATACACCCCTGATAATATAGTTTTAAATATTATTTTGCATTTTTGTAATAGATCCTTTTTTTAAATTACACACTGCACCTTTAATGTTCAGATAAAATATTACAAAACTGATTTTATGGTTACCACACACATTATGTTTGGAGCTTAAAAGTCACTATTTACCTTTATTGTATAAAGAGGTCAACCGTCTGCCTACCAACTTCTGTAGTTTGCGAAGGCCAAGGGATAAAGAAAACCATAGTGGTTGAAATGGCATAAGGGTGACTAAATGATGTTTGACAACTAATTTTACAAAGTGCACTGTCAGAAATGGTCACCAGCTGTACCCTTTCAAAAAGTACACCCATAAGTGTTCATACTGGTACCAAATAAAGCTTATATCTCTACCTTAACACCTTTTTAAAGGGTAGCTACTGCCCAGGTGACAGCTTGTGTCTATTTTTCTGACAGTGTGCAAACATTGTACGAATCCAATCAAGTGTGGGTCAACCCTTGAAAACAAACAGACCAGTTACATCACCTTTTAGTCAAACTCAGTGTGCGCACCAGAGACGAAACCCAAAATGAGGTGACAATTTGAGGGATTTTCTTTGTCGAACATTTACGGGATGAATTGACCCCATACGCAAGACACTTCAAGACTCAAAGTAATCGCATCAAACGAAGAGCTGAATAAATAAATGAATGAGTTTCTCATTTAGCTGCATCTAAAGCGTCCGTTTCAAATGCAAACGCAGACTGGCACCTAGTTCAAATGTGTTGTATGAGGTCCATTAGAGGGAGAGTACTTTATGTCTTCGTGAAAATAGAAAAACTGTTTCGCCCTTTGAATTAAAGATTGCGGCGGAAGCTGAAAGGAAGTGAATAAACTAATGCATCATGGTGAATGGCTCAAACATAATAGAAGAAGGGGAACAAGTATCAGGGAATGACTGGAATTTAATGATCACCTCACTTGAATCTATCTAAATGTAAGGCTGAAAGAGCAATAGCCACTCGAACCCTTTAAGATAGATAGAGATTAAACGGGACGGATGCGAGTAAACGACCTTGCCGTAAATAACGGAGAGCTTTGCGCTGTCCGTGGTGCTGAAACGCATCTGTTCCCCTCCGCGCCACACTGCAATGGCAAAAAACTCCATGTGCTCCCATATATCCGATTATAAACAACCTCTCATCTTCTCTCTTTAATGCAATCCGACAGATATACAATATAACAAAACAGTACAATAACAGAATCATATACAACAATGCAATGCATTCCTATAGGCTACTGCAATAAGATTGCGCGTACGATACATTCCTTCATACAGCGCGTTACGTGCAAAGCCAGAAGTCATATTGATACCCACGCAAATGGGATGCTCGCGGTCGATAATCTGCAGAGAGAGGAAATTACTCTCCCCAGTCTCTCATTCCAGAACAAACATCGCTTCCACAGATCCAAACTCGTGTCACCCGTTTCCACGCGCGGGTTTCCTGTGGTAATCGTGAGGGTCTTTCTTACCTGCACGCGCCAGACTCATCTAAGGTCACGGATGGTGCGTGCCTCCCACAGGTGAAATTTTGAAGATTTTTGGGTCGGTCGCCCGGTAATCGTCGGGGCACCAGAGAGCCACTACTCTCGTGTCGTCTCGTATCGTCGTATTGTCACGCACTGAGACTGCCGATGCGTGGTCGTGTACACACACATCCCGGCGCCAGCTCCCCCTCCCACCCGTGAACCCCGCGACTGGCTGAATTCACCCAATTGGCAGTGGCACCTGCGCTTCTCTAAACGTAAATACAATACATTATGCTCGAGATAAGTCGTGTTTTATTTTATTATTTTAAGTGATGTTACTTGTGAGAGATGTCTGTCACTGGGCGCGCACAGACGCGTCCGATATGTTGTCAATGAGTCAGTACAGGTAATGACAACGAAAGGTAGGTGATCGACAAATTTTTTTTCTTATTTTTGCTTTAAACCATCATATGTGTATTTTAAAAAGTGAGCAGGTGGTATAGAAATCCCTGTCGTACCCCACCTAAGAAGAACAGTCAAGACGACGACCACCACCACCACCTTGTGGTACTTTTTACACTATTAACAATAAAGGTTCTAGCACAGTATTGTACTCTCTTTTGTCCCGTTAAATAAACTTTCAAATACATAAATAAATAAAATCACCTCATGCCGTAGCACATTTTAAAGAAGTGTATTCACGCTCGGAAACAGACAGCAAAACACCAAGAACAGAGCTCTCTGTCAAAGTCTTTAAATATCTTTAAATGTAAAAGCAACACTATACTGCACATGTGAAAAATAGCCACATATGTCCAGTGTTTACGCACAGATAAAGTTTTTTGTATCTCTACCCACCTTGCTCGAAGTTTATTTTCTGATGTTGTAGCATCCCGTCGACCTGAGGAGAAAAAGAGATCCGTATTTCAACGATTAATCCACTTTTTGCCATGACAACCACAGATTCTGTTAACAGCCGTTACGACCGTTAAAGCCACGCGCGCCCACAACAGGACTTAAATTTCCCGCTCTCTCTCGAGCTCCCGCGTTTTAACGTCAACAAGAAAGACTCACTGATCGATATCTCGTGATTGACAGAGATCTCTTGTGCTAGATAAACGGGTGGTTGGTTGTCAGGATGGGGCTTTTTAGTCAAAGTGGCTTTGGGCTTCGAGCGCGCGGGATTAATGAGCCCGCCAAATGCGCGCCGGATTAACAACCACTAAAAGGCCAAAAACCACTCCAGCAGCCTCTTGTGATGTTTACCAGCGTCTCTGTAAATCTCTCTGGTTTTCACATACAGTAGGCTACAGTCGAAATATAATTCACACTTTTATTCCCTCAACCTCAATATAGATAGGCTGGTTTTAATGAGTTACAGAATAAGTGATACGACTGCAACCGGCACTGTCTTTCTGGTTTAGCCAGTTCAATTTACACTCTAAAAAAGCTTATATAAAGAAAATATTTATATTTCACGCAACAATGGGTTAAAACTACCCAGCATAGTGTAGATAACAACCCAACGGGCTTGGTTTGTTCCTTTTTGAACCAGCGCTGGGTTATAAATAAACAAGCATTACAGTGCAAAACAAGGTATAGCATCATTTTATCAGTATCTCTGGGATTGAATCCATGACCTTTTGCTAACACAATACTCTACTGATTCAGATACAGGAACAAATCAACTGAGTAAAGGTTGACTAGACAATGATGTTGCATAAACACAAGCACACCAAAAACAAATCCTGGCAACCAACCCATAATTCAACCAAACCAGGGAATCTTCTTAACCTCAGATTTTTGTCCTGCATTTCTCTTAAACACACATTTATATCTGACTGTAGGAGCCTGGTACAAGACAGATTAGAGACCAATCTGCCCCTGTACTGATAAGTAAACATCTTAAACGAATAAACAATACACTAAACAGTATGCTCATAAGCCCACCAGCTTTCAAATCTTCCCTGTCAATATCATGAAAGCATATTTATTTTAAAAGATGAGTTTATGATGCTCAATCCAAAAAAAGAACAAGAAAAGCTGTTATTGGGTAAACAAAAGGGCAAGTTTGTGAATGCTGGATTATGATGAGTTGATATTTATATAAGTGAACGTAGATTTTAAATGTCATCATTTAAATGGCCAATAACATGTCACTACACATTGTATTACAAACAATCAAAACAGTTACCAAATGTTCCCTACCAAACCGGAGATGTCACATTTGTTTGTTTTACTTTCAGGTTTTTCCATCCATCAACCCATCAACCACTGCTGGAATGTTTGTAACCTCATTAAGCTGTTTAATTACACCATTAGCATTACAGTAGAGTTCAGATTGTGATGAATTATACTCAAATACTGGAAAGTGTCCTAAACGCTTCTTAGAAAGCACAAGAGTAATTGTTCAATGGCTTTAGGGGTCAGGTTGCCATGGCAACCCCTCCCAATCTCTTGAAAGGCGTAATGACGAGTAATCAGAGTCTTAAGTGTGTAATTGAGCCCTCAGTCACATTCAACAACATACACACACGTCACGTAAACCCCGAAATAGTGCACCATTCAAAGTTCGCTTAAGAGCAGAATGCGAACAGGTGTAATTTAAATCCGGAAATATTTCATGAAGGTAATGGCACAGTTTCCCGAATTACTCTGTAATATTCCCTCACACACACAAATACACAAACACATGAACACACAAATACACACTCTTAGGATCAGGATGTCTGCGTGGGATGAAACTGGTGTGAGTCACAGTCTGCAGTGCCGTTTTATGGAGACACATTAAAGGCTGCTCTCCAGTTTCACACACAAATCATCTCAAATGCTTCCTGATTTGAAACGATTGGTGTCTTCCTGTTGCTCAGTTGGTAGGGCATTATAGTAGCTATGCAAAGGTCACAGGTTCACACCCGGTGATAACATACTGTACTGAGAAAAGAAATGTAATGCACTATAAGCCACTTTGAATAAAAGCATCTTCCGAATGCATAAATGTTAATATGTGATGATTTGCATTATTATTTATTCTATATATTTTTTTAATAGTTAGCATCACAAACATGAGTGAAACGTATTTTATACTCTTTTTATTTTGTAACGTGAGCTAAAAGTTTGTACAAACCTTAGATCCAAATTATTATCGTGTAGTGCGTAATATCACTACGCCTGCTGCAGCCTTGTTACGGCAGCAAAATCCTTGATTATTACGCCAGAATGAGAGTATAGTTCCTAGCCATATCTGCCTAGAAAATCGCAGATTTTAATTTTCTGTCGGTCTTAGTACGCAATGTAACTACAGAAGAGTCAAGTTTTAAATAGGAAAAATATCGAAACTCTTTGGTTTAATTTTTTTGCGTGATGCTAATGGTCTAATCAGATTCAATTGCTTGTGCTAAGCTATGCTAAAAGTGCTAGCGCCAGACCCGGAGATCAGCTGAATGGATTCCAAAACGGTAAGATTCAAATATTTAAAATGAGCATATTTTCAAAAAAAAATGTCCCTTTAAGTAGGCAGTGCCAGTGTGTAAAAAGGGAGATTGCATTTTGT